>NW_017536185.1:2076516-2077260 GCF_001853355.1 Bactrocera latifrons | reverse complement strand
TTCAAAATGGCCGAGCTTGTCGGCAAAAGTGAGAGACATGAGTACCAATATAACGCCACAAAAAATCGAAATTCGAATATACGTAACCCGCGAAAATTCAAAATTCGCGATACTTTTTGAACACACCTCGTATAATTTTGTTCACCAAACGATTGTTTGTATCACCTAGAACTAATCGAAATAGATAKAGGGTTATATATATATAAATGATCAGGGTGAYAAGAAAAGCTGAAATCCGATTGACTGTCTGTCTGTCCGTTCGTACTAGCTGTAACTTGAGACCGTTTAAAAGTTTTACAAATTTTAAGATAACAAAAAGCGCCTGTGAGCAAATATGTTTTAATACCATCGGTAACTTAGATAACATACCCTAAAACTCTGCAACAACAACATCCGATTACAACAACAACAATTATGTGAGGTATTCACATCATAACAAATTACATATATTTATTCGCCCACACACATTCGCACAGATAACATTTCCTATTAACCCTAACTATTTATTATTTTTGTTGTAGTTTTAATTTTGTTTTCGGCCATTCACTTGAGCCCTTGTCGCTAGTGCAATTAGAGTTAGGCCAAGTTCGGTTGTATTGGGCATTAGAGTATTACCATGCAAGCCAGCCGACATGTTGTACACCATGTAGTACTTGTGTTTTGCCCGAACCCAAGACAATAATGCAACTGTGCGGCTGCCATTGAATGAGGCTGCTATATGCACAATATCTATGTTTGCTTGCC
>NW_017536185.1:2064188-2076348 GCF_001853355.1 Bactrocera latifrons | reverse complement strand
ACATTTTATGGTCCAAATGACACCGGCGGCGGTGTTAATTTAAACTGTTTACTGTTACTCATACGCCCCAGTGCCCATGCGAAGCGTACTAAAAGCCGAAACACACAYACAAAAGGTAGGCAAATGCAAAAATATGTGCTGGAATATGTATACAACGTTGCAACAACATCTCACTTTGGAGAACAGGTGGTTCGAGAATATTGTAAACATTTGTAGTACCTATTTGGAATAATCTTATTTAATTGATTTTTAAGCTAAAATGTTGCACAAAAATGCCAGCAGAGTCACTGCCTCTCACAGAATTTGTTCCTGTATTTGCAGTTGTTGTTGCAGTTGTAGTTACAGTACTATACAATTTCTAAGCTGGGTGTTAGAGCAACAAGCTTTTCGTAACTGCACGACGCTGCCATTTTGTGCTTAACGGTACAACACACGGTAATGCTGCAACATAATGTGCCATAATTTTTTGGTAAAACCAAGCCAACAACTATAATTACACACTGCACACGAGCAGCCACCACATAAACTAATAGTTAATAGTGCTAACAACCAGCCAGCAGGCAAGCAACCTAAAGCACCAAAGTCTAACTCACCAAAAATTTGCAATGATATGACATTGACAACAGTSCCGTTGCTGTTACTGATAGAAAGGAGAGAAGGCAATGGCATACTGCACCACCTACATACRTATATATGTATACATGTTTATATATTTTGGTATKCATTATGCAAGTATTTACATTACAGTGCATGTAATTTAGGTTGTTACGTTGTTAGAGTAACAGCACTTCGGTAAATGGCTGAACTTCTGCCTGGCACCCCATATGTTACACATCAGCGCTGATTGTTTTTGTGCATTTACGCTTGCGGTACGATAATTTTCATGACCATCTGTATAAGCCGGTGCTCCAATAGCAAAAACAAGCAAAAACAAGCAAAAACAAGCAACAACACGTAGCTAATGCGTTGTGGGGAAATTGAAATCACGGCATTTTCGTATATGCCTATGTGGTTGCCTTCAATTATTTGAGGTTAGGGCGTCCGGATTTTGTTTATAATAATAGCATTTTGCGTTCGCTAGCCACTACATGAGTCAGCCCATATGTTCGCGTCAAATTGTGAGGTTTTGATTTTTAATTGTTAATGGCTGCAAAACTAGCTAACTAGAAGCTAGAAAACTACTGAAACTTTGCCAAATTCAAGCGAGTTCAACGCAAAAAATTAATTCTCAGCCCAAGCAGAAACCATTCTCAAAACAGTGACATAAGTTGTACTAAATTTCTCAAATGTCTCGTTAGACATTATTTCGGTTAACCTGAAGCTTTTCGAGAGCTATCCAGRAAAAGAGACGACAAATTTTAATTCTAATTGTACTTAGGTCTTTATTTTAGTACAAATGGAAAACAATTTTTACCCCTCAAAACGATCACTTGTTGAGCTTGGTCTAGAGGCTCAAATATAGTTGAACATCCATGCAACTACCATTGTATAAGCTTCATATTATTACATTTTGCTGTGAGGCATCTATTTTAACTGAATTTGTATATATATATCTAAATAATATAGCTGCTCATAGCTACAAAAATAACCTTTACATTTTTATTGTATGAAATATACATACATATATATTTGTGTAGCTTCGCGTGTTGCTCAGTAACAATAAATCATAATGTCATCATTAGCCGCTTTAAGCTGATGGCTTCGTGTGACAGTGATAACAGCGGTCTATTCATGTACCTCGAAGCTTAACTACGACAATTGTACGCATCTACTTATATGTATATGTATACAGCAAGCAGTGAACAATGAATGCAAATGTTACCAAGGATTACAGTTAAATATAATAATTACAGTAACACAATAACTTGGCCCGTTTGTCTACGACAGGTGTTGGGCCCAATTGCAAGAGTAATTTTTAGAAATTTGCAACAATTTCAGTAATTACGGGAACTTATTTATTTTAATTTAAATACCGAGGCACGTCTATGTCTGGATGGTCTTAACAAGGGCTTCTACGAAAATACATTAAAACTAAAGGTGCTACTATATAACAAGGTGCATCACTTTTTTTTGTGCTTCATATGAGATTGAAAAGATTTAAACTGGAATCTAGAGTAGAAACTTGCATGAACCACTTTTCGAGAGTTCATAAAGACTTACAAATCCATTAGAGATAATGTTATGCTGCGAGGTGATAGATCAATGCAACTGGTTTTGGAAATCTCCTTTTGTTTTATATACCCTGATGTGATCTGACCTTAATGGAACACTGATCATTGGTTAAATTATTAAAAAAGTCTAAAAAATGAAGAGATCTTGTTTTATATATCGCGTAATAGTATGAACCGAAATAGTCTCTAACTGCCAAATCTGCCCTTATTGAAGTCTTTAGTGAATGCAAGAAGAAACCTCGATTTTTAAATGGTTTCATCACAATGCCTAAATGATCACTGAAGTATGCTTCATGCTTTTAGGWATGGCTAGATATACATTTTTTACGCTGTCTAGTACTGTTAATAAGAAAAATATTGTAAAAAATCTATTCAAACTTCAAGGAATTTCATTGTTTGATGAAAAAGTGTATATCTGCAGTAAAACCATACATATTTTCTGAGATAATCGAAACAGTACTTGGAAATCGATTTCGATGGATATGAGATCAATACATTTGCTCGAAAATGCCTGAACATGACCTGTCGGCGATGGACGTCCGAGTTTAAGGAGATAAATTATTTTTTGGCACTCAGATATCCATACTCGTATAGTTGAAAAAGGAAAATTCACATCAGTTCAATTCAATTTTCGGACCACTAACGAGCTGAAAACATCTGATCAAATATGTCTCGAAACGGTATCGTTTTAAGGAACAGTGCATGTCACCGTTGTGTTGAGATCTCTGATGTCGAAACTACAGGTATATGGACATCCGAGTGTGTAATTTTGTTTAATGTTTTGGGTATGAAGCGTGTCAGTGCAAAGCAACATGATCTGAATTTTATGCATCGTCGAGTAGAGATCGTAAAAAAGATGCTTGACAACGTAGTTGAGGACCCTGTATTCATCAGACTTATGAAACAATCTAACAATTAGCGCTCCAAAGAGAATCGAAGCCGAAAATGCAAAATTTGCTGAGGCCTGGTCAACTGATTGATACTACAAACATACTTTATACACAAAACAGCATATATATGTATTATAATATATGACGACAAATGACACGAGAACGATGCAAATTTGGAAAGCTATGAAATCAACATTTATTATTATTAACTTTTAGTTCTTCTGAGATATCTTCACATGATAAAACCATAATCAAACTAGGAATCRAGCTCGAAATCTTTGGTTCACCAGTCGCGAAGCAACACATATAACTTCATGGTCCGAATAAACATTCACACTGAGTGTGTGCATGTATTGGGTTAATACAGATATTTGTCGTTTTTCAGCCAGGCCATCAATATGTATGTGTATAGGCAGCAGATCGGGTGCACATACATCAATTTCGCATATTTGTATTTGTGTACACTTTGCATGTATTTGTGAGCAATTTTTTGCACTATTCATACATTTTAGCATGCCGTTATAATACCAATACCAATGCGTCTTTGTTTTGTCTCTTTGCAGTTACAACATTCATAGTATCGGCACTTGTTAGTCACGAGAACAAATTGGATATGGTGCATGTACAGAATTCAACACTGGCTGGCGGCGTTGCCATCGGCACTGTTTGTAATTTGCTAGTCGGTGCACATGGCGCTATATTAATTGGCATCATTGCCGGTTGCATTTCGGTGTTGGGTTATAGCTACCTCTCGGTAAGTTCGCAATTCTCCCCTGCAACACGCTGGTTACACTTCACTTTTGTCATGCTACAATTTCAYATGTGTTACTATGTACATATTATTTGGTTGTTTTTGTRCTCGACATGCTTTTAAGCTCGCTTTGTTGCAAGTRCCTGCTGGTTATTGGGAAATTTTGGTTTTTTTCTCATGTTGCAACACAAAAACAAASCTATGCATTAGCGCACACGACGCAGGCCCAAACGCGTGAGTGAGTGCGTGTGTGCGTGTGTGCGTGTGGCGCATTTATACCGCTGCTAATTAGTGAATATGGAATTCTAACCTAAGCCTTGTAGAGTATTCGGCATTCCACGCCCGCAACACATTTCATTACGCTGTGCAACCAGCCGAGCAATTAGGTGCGCATACATCGGCTCAGTTGCTACAAATTTCACCACACAAATTTTACTTACATTTTGAAATGTTCAATAATTATCGTCCATTTTGTAGGCATTCTGTGGATTATTGAATTGTGTTGAAAATATAGTAAATGCATTGGTTTTGGGCGCATTTACGAAAGGCTCCTAGGAAAGCTGTTCACGCTCCATATGCGCTGGTGTGAGTGACATTTATGATTCGATTGAGATTGGAAATTGTTTTCGCTCATTGAAATAAAAACCAATTCGGAAATCCGCATGAGGATTGTGATGATCAGTAATTTATGAAATCTCAAACAAATTTCATGGCCGGATATCCGGATATAAATCAAGCGAGATGAAGTCAGAAATCATGCACAAAGCTTCGGTGGAATGGAATAAAAKACTCATGATGTCCACAGCAATGAACCAATATAATAACTTTCACAAAAAAACTATTTCCCAGCAAGAACTTGATTTTTAGACGTCAGTTTSTCTGGCAGCTATATGCTATAATCGTCCGATCTGAACAACATTTTCGGAGGTTATAGCGGTAACACAAATCGTGAAGATATTTCGTCACAAGAGTTTTCGAACAGCTGCTATGGCAGATATATGTCATAGTAGTCCGATGTATACGATTCCTACAAATGAGCAGCTTTTTGAGGAGAAAACGATGTGTGAAAATTTTTAGATCAATATCTCAGACTCTGGTTCTGGCGGATGAATATACAGCCAAACATGGCTAAATCGACTCAGCTCTACACGCTTATAACAATTTCACAACATCGAATTGAAATTGAGTTCAACTTGGAATTCAACTCGACGGGTTGTTGTCCAGGATGTAAATTTGGTTGTGTGCATTGATAAAATTGCAATCACTTAATGAATTTAAGTAATCAGACAAAGTACAAAATGAAGAACATATGTATATAAATTATAATCATAGTATTTYGGAGCAAATATCAATTAAATTAGGTTTTCAAACAGTTCTATATTTTTACAACAGTAACGATTTTTATTAAGCTTCGCACATTTGTAGATAATTTCATTAGGGCGCTGGTGTAGATGTGAAATTTTTTTAGTTCGACAGTTGGTATCAGATATCAATTAACATTTAATTTAATTTATTACTTCAATAGTAATCACCACTTGGTAGACAATAGTAAAAAAAAAAGTATAATTCTATCATAATAAAGCTTCCGATTATTTAAAAAATAACTTATTCGGCAGTTCTACGGAAGTTGATCAAAGCCAATTCATCGTTTTAGTAACTACAAGTTTCAAAGATTTCTCTGGAATTCTCGGAATATTTGGCTTARAGGCACAAAAGCTTTCATTAAATGGGTTTCAGTTAAAAAAGCTTTCATAAAAGAAGAAGCTTTTGACTTCATTAAATCAATCGACATTGCCAACAAAGAAAATCATCTTAGCTTTCGAGCTTTAGTGCAAAAGACAAATACGTAACTTGTAAAAAAAATGTATTATTGTATAAATTGTCGGCAGTTTATAAAGAGGACTTCGAAGCAGCTACGTCTCTSTGCCGCAAATAACAAGCGATCTCTTTGATATAACGAATAACTTTAGTACTCATAGCACAATGGAACGAAATAAAAAATTTTGTTGTTGGAGTTTTGGTCAGTTATTACCAAGCCAAGACTCCACAAAAAATTAGCAAACAAAACCCTGCCGATAAAAGCTAATTGTGTACCAATTATTCATACCTATATAACAGCAAGTGCATTTGAAGCAACTTGTAAAGCCATTAGCGACTACAGAATGGAGGAGTGTTGCTCATACGCTCTGTACGACCAGCCAAATTTATATACAATCATGAGTGAGTGCCCGCGTTTGTGTTCTACAWACAAACTTTTCAAATTTAATGATAAATTTATGTATAAAAGTGGGCCACMATGTGCACTATATATGTGCGTATGTGTGTGTAAATGAGTATTCACATTTATACACAACTACATACATCCTAGAGTTTTATGGAGCATATATCAAAAAGGCTTGCATCTAACAACTAAGTAACATTTTCTGAATTACAAAAACTGATAATTCCTGTTTTTTATTGTTTGTGAAGCTCTTCATTGTAAATGTAGCAAAAATGTCCATAAATAGGAGTATATGCTGCACATGCTTTCACACGAGTATATACATATATGTATGTTTATGTGTTGATATGCCTGGATTATGTACCGGTTATGGCTTTACAACAACAATTAYACCAACTATTACATATATTGAACCTACATTCGGGTCGAGCTTGTTGATACTGTTGTGACGCTCATTCAATTGTACCCTTGATATTTCATGTCCGGCCCACTGCTACAACACGTTTGTGCTGTTGTTGTTGTTATTAGCTAGAACAATATTCATTATGATATTATCAGTAGCCTTGTTTTACCGTCAGCATGCTGTTGTTTTTATTGTTTACCCCCAGCCACTACTTTTTGTGTATGAGTGAGTAGCTACACGCTACAACAACCGCCAGTGCAAACACACAAGCAAATATTTACAACTAGCTGCCTTATGGGCAACAAAAAAGGTCAAACATTGGACCCAGCTCSGTTAGTTGGCCAGCACGCTTAACAATCTCTTTCCGAAACTTTATTATACACAAATTTTACTAATGGCAATTTCGGTTTACGGTCCAATAAAGGAAAATTTTAATTAAAATATTTGGCCTAAGCGCATAATAATGGGAGTCATTGCTTTTAACACACTGTGTCGAGAATACACTCTTAACTGCAAGTGTTGTGCGAGAAATATTTCATTATTTCTACTTGGGCAATAAATCGCATATTTTCAGCAAAAACCAAAAACCAACACACACAGCCAAGCGCCCTTTACTGCAAGGCATATCAATAAAATATTTGTTTGTGGTGYAAAATAGTTTGTTGTTAATTTGTCGTCGTTGCTTTTAAGGACTCGAATTGGTGCAGGCAATGGGCAAATTAAACTATTTCTCCATAAGCCGAAGAAATAAATATAGTAAGGTATTTTAAGAGAGTGGGGAMCTTTTGTATGTTGTGCTTAAATTTGGTTGAAATTTGAAAAACAGTGCCCGCGGGGCAAGTAAAATTATTTGCTAATATTTATGTTTTAGTTAACGAGGTATCAAAAGCTAGTTAAATACTAAGAAATGATATCCAATTAATTCTAAATTGGGTCTGAAAAGGACGACATAATAAAAGTTATTAAAGGTTGTAAAACAAAATACTCAAAAAAAATGAGACAAAAAAGTATTATTTTCATATTTATTAGAAATCTTGTTATTCATAAGATGCAAAAACCAAAATCTAACAAGTGAGGAAGAGCTACCGAACATACTCTTGCAACTTCTTATCTAACCAATTTATATACGGTGGTCGCCTTATAATTAGAAACGATATGCTAGACAAAATCAAATCACTGTATTTTTGAGACGCGCACTGTAAATTATAAGTCCTGTTATTCGTAGTGTAGACTTAAAGGTTATTATTAAATAAACACGTGACTATTTGCTGATTGGTTATTGAAAAAATTAAAATCGTTTCTCTGTTTGTGTTTCTTAGCTGGTCACGTAGTTAGAAACGCACAGTTCTTTCTTATGATTCTCGGATTTTTTTGGACTTAGTGATAAAGTGAATATACTTCAATTAAACAACGTTCAATTATAAACGTTCTAATTATTAGAATGGTCAAAAAAAGGCATGCACTTTTAAAATGAGAGAGTCAATTGTCAGGTGTTATCAAAAGAGGAAATTGCCAATGTCAGCCATCGCACAAAGGTTTGCTTGCTCCAAAAACATGGTATTTGGAGCTATTCATTTGTACGAAAAACAAAAAAATTTGAAACCCCTACCAGGAAGACCAGACCTCGAAAAACCACCTGAGCAGAACACCGAATATATTGTAGGACGAGCAAAAATAACTCTTTTATAACTTCGCGTGATATAAAGCATGAAATTGGACAAATTGATGGAAAAAAMCGCTTGTATCAGTTTATTCTAGTCCGACGGAAAATCGTATGTACGACGTCCTCCAAAATGGCGCTGAACGCTGTGAAAACACTAAAAGACGGTGGCGGATCCGTTATGGTTTGAGCAGCCTTTTSCTCTTGTGGTGTTGGCCCAATTGTACGTTTTCAAGTGATATGGACAAACATTAATATAAAAATATTTTGGAGAATGCAATGGAAACATATTCCTTTTGATAATATACCAACTCAGTCGATTTTCCAGCAAGATAATGACCCAAAACACAATTCAAGGTTAGTGAAAAGCTGGCTTTCGGATAAACATATTGGTGTTTTGGATTGGCCTCCACAAAGTTCGGATCTGAACCCARTTGAAAATTTAATGGCAATTGTGAAACGAGATCTTAAGKAAAAGTACCGTGAAATATTGACGAGWTGTTTCAAATGGTTCAACAAAGTTGGAATAGCCGTATGCCAACAATTAATTCAAAGTTTACCGCGAAGACTAGGCAATGTTGTTAAAAATAAGGGGTATTCAACAAAATACTAAAAAATTTAATAATTTGAAATTTTTMAATTTTATATAAATATTCTTGTTACTGTCATTTCTAATTATATGACCAAACTCAATTTGGTGTTCATTTTCTTAAAAATGTAATTAATATTGTTGCTGTTCTCATGTAAAACTCAAATAAAATGTGTTACTTTGCTGATTCCAATTCATAGTTTTAACGTGACAATCTAAACCTTTAAAATAAAGTAAGAAAACTATATGCAGCAAATTCGTGTTTAATTATAAGACCACCACTGTATATATATATATATATATGTATGTATATATTTTTTTTTTTTTGTCCTTGTCTTAGGAGTTTCAATTTATTGTCTACAGTAACTTAAAATATTCTTGTCGACCAAAGAATATAATCAAATTGCGAACATTTTCATGCGACTATTTTTACAACTTGAACATGAATTAACTCAAAAAAAGTTTATAGATTAATTTAATTAAATTTTCGACGATGAAGATTCATCAAGGACCAGTATCGATGGTATGGTAAATTTAATTGAGGTCTTGCTCACTCCAAGACAAATTTCGTACAGATCGTTGAAAATCAGTAGTTGTTCCGGAAACTATTGATGATGTGCGCAAGCGGACCATGTAATATATTGCGAGATTGAGGCAACTATAGGATTAGTGGGACCAGCATACACATTCAATATTCACGTTGGATCTCACACATTTTGTCAATCGCTCAAAAGAGACTCGTTTCAATTGGTCGAGTCAAAGGAAACAGCAGTTTACTGTATGGAGATACAAGATGAGGTGAATCCAGCAAAAGTTGTTTCCGCACGAAGCACTTCCAAGCAAATGGTTTCCTGTTTTTTCTGGAAAAGCTGGAAGTGTCGCWACCATACCACTGGAACAAAGCGGAACAGTAAATTCTGAGTGATATACAATCATTCGTTTGCCCGTGTATTTAAATAAATCTGGAGAACCTACTGCCTAAGACGGATCACTCTTCAACCGCATTTTTGAGGAYTWAAAACATCGATTTGATGAGTCATCTTCCGTGTAATCCCGAACTGGCACCGAATWACTTCTTTTTATTCCCGTACGTAAAAAATAAACTAAGAAGTCAACGTCTTCTGACAACTTAASAGGCGGTTGATGCGTTCAAAAATYGTGTTTTGGAGATACCTCTATCAAACACATRCAAAAGTATATAGATCTTAATGGAGAATATTTTCGATATTTAAAAGAATCTGTTCACATTATTAAGTGTTGTTGTAAAAGCAAAATAAATTGTATTTCATTCATGTCACAGACTCCAAATTATGTAGCGAGTTATATGAATATAAATATACTATATTAAAAAATGTCTTGTTTTACAAAATTGATACCTAAAGATAAATTTCCAACAAATTTCTTCTGAAACACAGCAAAACTTTGTAGAAATTGCACTTTCCATTATTTGAAAAAATTTAGCAACCTTCTTACTTAATTAGTTAATTGCATTTTAGATGTAAAAATTAATTAAAATACTACATCAATTTGCTATAAATTCTACAGAGTTGCAAGTATACGTACGTCTGTRTACGTCCTCTGCCAACGCATTGCCTTTAATTACAGAGAAAATCAAAAGTGCCCTTGACAAGTTTCAACCACGATATGCAGCAGCAAACGATTGGAACTCACACTCTCGCACATACGAGCATATACGAGCAACAGTTAAATATATATGAGTATATAAGTAAAAGTCATTATTTTATTACAAAATTTATTAAATTTAATTTAAAATGCAAATTAGTCACTGAAGAGTACTTAGGTTGTGCAACCACCACTGACAAACGAGTGCACGCCCACACCCACCTCCCCCGCTTTCAAACAAGTGCGCRTACTTACTTGTCCTGCTGTTGAGGCTGACAACAAACGACGTAGCATATTATTGAGCCATTACAGGCCATCAAAACAAGCAACGCCACCGACAAGGCGACAGACACACAGACAAAGAGATAGGCAGGCATTGCAGCCACAATTTGCCAGAGGAGCGAGTAATTATGGTGTTGGATGCACACAAACATACCCACAGCAATACTTGCAAATATGCCCGCAACAAAGCACATCAGTATTTTTGCCAACACTTCGCTTGGCTGTAACGTAAAATGCTCAATTTTCAATTTAGTTGCATGAGGTCGATTGCCGCATTAAAGGCGAGGGCTGTCATTCCCAACGAATTGCAATATTGAATTACTGCAATGACATCGCTTGCAAAGGGTGTGCAGGCAATATGAATAAATTTGATGTAGCTATGCAAACATATAACGGCGCAGCACTCAAGCGCAGAGCAAACGTCCCTCTCTACCGTCCTCCATGCCCTGTTGCCTAGTGTGGCTGTGGTTGTGCAGCGGTGACCGCGGCGCTCTGAGTGCCACAAGTAGTTTTTGAACAATTTTGAAAGCACTCGCGCCGTTATAATATATWTTTTTTTTTTAATATTTTGCACATTTTTTATATTAAACATAATGGTCGAGTGTGCCTTTTGAAGTGTCGGAGGCAATTACTCTTAAGTAGSACTTTTTTCCTTTTCATTAAATTTTTCATTAATTTAAATAATTCGAAACTAATTGCACTGATTTAGCTAATTAAGTGTCTTTCAAATTGCAAACATAATTTAGCTGATTGATACTCAATGTTTATGGAATTTATGAGTTCGTAGCGAAATTAGAATTTATTAATTATCAAATGAATTGATGATATTTATTACTTAGTCTCTGTTAACGCTATTTATTAAATAAATTAAACGAATTTTGCGTACGAACTTGATTAGTATAAAAGGTATTATTATCTATATGAATATGTGTATATTAAAGAAGTTATATCTTCAAGCATTTAATTAACTGAATTTGACTAAAATTGCAATTTTACAGCCTCGAATCACCGCTGTACTGGGCATACACGACACTTGCGGCGTTCACAATTTACATGGCATGCCAGCCGTTCTCTCAGCGATTGCCTCAGCTATCTTTGCCTGCTTGGTCACAAAGGAAAAATACAAGTCCGAATTGAGTCACATCTTCCCAGCTATGGCTGCAGCACCGGAGAATAGCAACTCAACAATTATACTTGGTGTAAGTCAGTTATTGTAGCAAAAAAAGAATAAGGTTAATGACCCTCAAATACAATAAGTTTCTTTGAAGAACTTRCTTTCGATCTATCAGTTTGTATGRYAGCTATATYTTCGGAGATTGCAATGTTGTCTTCGACAATAGTCCTTGCCAAATAATCGTCAAATCTCGTCAAACGAAAAACATTTCACACAAACACTTTGTTCCGATCTTTCAGTTTGTATGGCAGCTATATGTTATAACGGTCCGACCTCGGYATGAAGTATTTATTATTATTATTTTTATTAAACGAACGCCTATCGTCAATTACTGGTATAGTAATTTAAATACATAAACAATTTATAATATAATATAATATCAATTATTATAATATG
>NW_017536185.1:2060800-2063813 GCF_001853355.1 Bactrocera latifrons | reverse complement strand
AAGATTCACACAGAGGTTCCTTAGGCATTAGCAAAAGATAAAATTGGCCTAAATAATATACATCCGAAAAAATGTGAGTTATCTTAATTGAGGAACCGTGTTTTGTAATAACGATGCATATTTGTACTTAGAATACATAGAATTGGGTAAAAACTTGCTCTAGACCTTATATGATTAACAAGTCTTATGTGCCTGAAGGTATTATCACGGGTTTAATTCCGGCAATGACAAGAGTATGAAATGTTTGGTTATACGAGTATCAGAACTTAGCCTTTTCAACTAGATTCATTTTTGGTTTTTTCTTTATGATTCTTTTTTCACTTTATTAAAAGTCTTGTTCAATTTTGTCACAATTAGCCTGAGAAATGAGGAATCTCTGTATAAATTTTAAATATGCTTCAAGAGAGGGGTGACGTAATCGGAAGTACAGCCGAAAAGATAAAGATTTAACGGAAWTCGTAAATTTGAGTTCTTCGTCTCCTATGATATGCTCATACAGCTCTTTGTCTCTGCGAGTGTGCAATCGAAGTAAAAAACCTTCATGACCTTAAATAATAATGTAATTAAATATTTTAATAAACAAATGTGTATTTTTTGTTAACAGGGTTATGAACGTACAGCAACCGCTCAAGCTGGTTTTCAACTTTGCGCCATTGGCGTCACCTTACTGGTGGCCATTGTCGGTGGYATCATAACAGGTACTGGAAGAAACCTTCTTAAGCGTAATGTAATGATCATGCTATTCTTCTCTTCTAGGTGCAATACTTAAATACACAGGCATGCGCAAATTGCAGAAGGACGAACATCATCAGGACGAGCTACACTGGGAGGTGCCAGATCACAAAGAAGACTAGTAAAGCCCCAAAACATAAATAAATAATGTAACATTTCCATTTTCTACATGGAATATTTAGAACGCTTCATTTGTAGCGCCTTAAGTTTTTTTTTTGTTTTATAAATAATATTATAACAGCCAAACTTTACTTTGTGGAGTCCCAACACAATGTAATTGTAATCATAAAAGTCTAATTCATTTGAATTATTTTAGTTGTTGTTTGTTAGATTATTGATGTGATCACTGTTTAGTTTAGTTTATGTAGAGCAACGTCGAATACTATGTTTTATGCCACACTTAATAAACACGAGCAATTTCGAAGCAAATATTAAATGAATTGCAATTGCCTTGGTAATTACAAATATTTATATACTTTGTATTCTTATTTCGTCTCATTAGCAGAAACTTTTAATCAGCATAATGCTCACATGCCTTTATATACTCGTATATTTATACTCCCAAATGTGTGTGTCTTACGATATTGTCGCTACACTTTTCAAGAATTTCTCCGCCATCTCTTCTTACAATTTTTCTCGATTTTTTTACATTTAAAATTTTTTAATTTCCTCTCTTACTTTTCACTGACTGCTGCGATGCCTTGTGCCAATTTGCCATAATTTTCGTCGAATTTGTATAAAGTTTCGACAAACTTTCACGCCTTTTGGACGCCGGCAGAGTGTCGGCAGTACGTTGGCGCCCAATTATGTTGCGCCACTGGAATGTCATTGTGCCCGAGAATAAAGTGTACTACCGCGGTGTTTACAAATGAAGCTTTCGCTCCTACATAGTGATATACGTACATATACATATAAAGAWATATATATTATACATGTAAATATATAACGTATGCATCTATACTTGCATATAAGTTTATTTTTCAAATGGCAAACATCACAAACAAATGTGAGCTTTCCGCTCCGTGAATATGCGTAWAATGTACATTAATACAAACAAATTGCAACAACTCGGTACAACAACAATAGCATAGTAAAGCAAAAGCTGTATAAAAGCAAAGTGGCAATAATAAAATTTCGCATTATTTCATTAAAAAGTTTCTTGCGTATTTTTCCCCCACTAAACATTCGTTAGGAAAGTCATTGCAGTTATATAATATTCACACGTACATATATACACAATACATAATAGAAATGTTTGCAAATATTTTGTATAAAAATAAACTTCGTTGTAAGCGCCGTCGAATGCTAAGTGCTGCGAGCTCACTGACTGATAATGTGGAGTTACAAATCTCAAGCTATCGGAACAACACTGTTAAATAAAAATTTTCTAAACTTACTTTTATATACAACTATAAATGGAAAGGGAGTAATGTTAGAAACTGATCTTACRGGGTAAATAGACACACAAGAAATTGTATCCACACATGCACAGAACAGAAAAAGAACACTGTTCCAGGTTAAGTTTGCATTGTAAATATTAGTAAAATCACGATGAGTGATCGAAAACCAATCCAGAATATTTTAATTTCTTATCCATCTCATCCTACACAATTATTACTTAAGAAACTAGAACTGAGTATCCTAAAATACAGAAATCTAGTCAAATCCAGAATATGAGGTGGCAACTGAGAGTATAAGAATATTCGGATGTCTTCAATCTTTCTTTTCGATAGTAGACATTTCCATCAAGAAGTTGTAAGATCAGAAACTTCGTAATGCCGCCGTCGAACTAAGCAGCAAATGTTCTTGCCACTAATAAACTATTCATATGTTACTTACTTAAACAAAACTAGCTTTGGTAATTTAGCGTGTATTTAGCGTGTGTATTATACGAATGTGTTATGTTGGTTTTCTCAATAAGAACAGAGTTCAATTTCTTTTTGTCCAAATTAATTTTATTAAAATAGCCATGAGAAAAGATAGTCTCCCGTAAGGTTTGCAGTTTTATTATGAAAGAATGTTAAAATAATTTTGGATCTTATTGACGATGTCAGGATGTCGGGAAGAAGATTTGTCTTCAGTAAGGTTTGCCATTTCATCATTGAAATATATGAATATACGATCCAAAGAGTCGAAATTATTAAAATTTACTTTCGAAATTCGGAGTCAGTGGCCTCAACTTCTTCCGTGATGATCAAGACCGGCACGTTACTGTGAATGGGAATCGCTGTCGCTCAAATCTAACCTATATTTAGACATGCACAGTCTGTGGTTCACGGCG
>NW_017536185.1:2058800-2060605 GCF_001853355.1 Bactrocera latifrons | reverse complement strand
TACATAATGGTATCAGACCGAGCGTATAATATAACGATTTAAAAAAGAAGATTTTGTTGCACGCGTTTTCCAACAAACATTGGGATTAAAACAAAATTTTTATATAAAACTAATATATCATCCAAAATGTTTGAATTAAAAATTCRCAACCTCTACCAGAACTAGGTTTCGATCAAGCTGTGTACGAAAGCGAAAAAGCTTGAACACTGATCGCTACCTTGGAAGAACTTTTTTAAAAAACCAATCAGTTTCGTTTGATGACAACTCTAATCTTCTAATTTCGGAATATTATGGTGAATAAGTATCAGCTAGTGTACAGTAAAATAGCCAATCTGCCTTTACTTGTTTGATCTGATATCTCAATTTAGGCATTAATGTTAATTTGCGCTTTTAATTGTATTGTTTTTGCTTAAACGCTAATTGGAATATCAAAAAACTTAACATTTTCTTTAAAATYTTTTTACTAATTAACGGCACACGTAACAAAATTTAACAAATCTGTTCACATGTTTTTACACCAAGACGCGATCTACATAACTCGATTTTCGAACTCTCTGTTGTGACGACACGCCTTCTTTTAAGAGATGCATAAGTTCTGTTTACATTAGGGTGATCTGYCGAATATGCGGCTATCATAAAGAACTGAAAAACAATGTCGCAATAAAGTCTGTTGAATTTGGATCAACTTAAACCAATTTTGTGGAAACAACCATCTTCTTAAATATTTATCTGGCTCCGTTCAGGCACACTTAGTGCACTTTTAATTCTTAACTTTCAATTCGGTCGAAAAAATTGTGCTCTTATTGATAGTGACATTGTTATCTTAAATTACATTGGCCCTTGAACTCATAATCACTTTGAAGTGTAACTTGTAGGCGATGGATTCACCCAGGTAAGGCTTGAGGATGGTTTTTGAAAATATGGTTGGATTTTTCTGGCTACTATAGCCTATTATTTTATAAAAATTATCAATAGTGCAAAAATATTTCAGTTTTATAAAATTATTTAGTACTTAATACAAGAAAATTCTAATTGAAAGGAATTGAAAGTGCTTGAGTGCAATCATATGAAGCTTCGCTTGTAAAACGTAAAATATTATCACATATTTATATCTCTCGATCAAAATTCATGTTTAGTTGCTTTCAAAAACGTGTTTAAATAAATGGCGTCGCATGAAAATGCCTTCCAACAATCTTCTCATAAATACATATAGACGAGAGTGTCACTTGAAACTGCGCTAATTATTGACGTAAATTTAACTCCTGAAGAGCAAAGTGTAATAATAAATATTTATTTATAATTGTACATTATTTACCATCATAATGGTGCTTCTAGTTGCAAAGTGTCTTTACACGAGCGATTGAATTACAGCGCGTKTAACCATAGCACAAAAGAATGCGAACATATGAAGAAAACAATTGAATAAAAAAATTCATTCACGTTTCGAGAATCTAGAATTTGATTGCATTAAAAAACTTCGCGAGAGACCAATGCTGGTACATAGCATACGTATGCATACATATATGTGTGTACAAATGATGTTAATAAATTGAGTTAATTTAATTCAAAGTGATTGACAATCATAAAAATTACTCAAAAGAGCGACCGACTGAAGGCGCAAAAGACTCTCGCTCGCATTTTAATCAGAAGGGCGGTATTTTATACTCTGATCTTGAAATTTGGAACAAGTAAGGCGGTAAGTATAGGTATATACATACATAAATAAGTTTAAGAAACGTACATATATTCAAATAGATGTAATTTGAATTGTAATTTGTCAACAGATGAGCATAACTTACAGATCC
>NW_017536185.1:2014768-2057957 GCF_001853355.1 Bactrocera latifrons | reverse complement strand
ATTGAACTGGTGTTACCGATTTTTATCTGAAAAGCTAAAAATTTTACTCATAAAACCGACGAACTCATAGCAATAGTCGCACATAAGCAACTATTTCTACAAAAATTTCTGATRACAAAAATTTTACCAGCAAATCTAATAATTTTTATCCCCAGACTTTCGTCTAATTCGTTATCGGTAGTTAGGAATTAAGTAATCCTACAATTTCGGCAACGGCAGGTTACTTTCTGGTGATAACGATTATGGTGTACGAAGCCATAAATATGGAAGGCAAAAACTTGGATCAAACTAGGTTTCTAAATGAACCGCACCAAGCCAGAAAAAGGTTCATTATAAGAGTTATGGTTTGTTGGTTGAGAATAAAACGCAATAGTTTTGAAARCATAAAAACAACAGTTGATCCTAACGAACACATCGAAATGATTCCAACCAAAACCGTGGCAAAATGGCACAAATTGGGCTTTCAGTGACTTTGTYTTGTTCTTAGATCATATGAGACGGATATTGAAAGGAAAACTAGTGCCAATGATAGGTAATTCAATTGATAGGTATTTTCAAAATCAAACGCCAAAAAATCTTCTTCGATTGTTGGTGATATTTTTTTCAATTGAATTGATAACCTCCTCGTTGGCAAGCGCATTAGAACAATTGAGTAATAAAATGCTCTTCTGCGAGCGTCGGAGCTTACGACAAACGCGCAGTGAGTGACTTTGTCATTCTTAGTGAAATGAATACAAAAACCAAACGTAAGTAAGAATAAATAAAAATATAAAACAATGAAAAACAAATACAAACATGTAAATGTCGGTGAGTGCACGCCAGCTAAAGCATTCAGTTCAGGCTGCACGAATGCTCATCAGTCGCTCACCATACTTGCCGATGGATAGCTAGACCGCTGACAGTAACGCTAGATGACGAAAACCATTTTCGCAAAAAAGCATACAAAAACCCGCAGCTACAAACGTCACAGTGTGATTTYTATTTTAAACGCGTACGAYAGCCGAAAGAAAGCTTTTTCTATCTAACGGCCTTACGTTTGGCGGCGGGTGGCGGTTCCCTTACGCTTTGTGCGCGAGTTGCCTGGAGACGGCGCGGTGGTAATGTGGCTTAGTAGAGGCTAACGGTTAAAGCCGAAGCATATGACCTGACAACAAGTACGACGCAAAACAGCTGAAGCGCAGACACTGCGGCGTGAGCAAATGCTTTCCTAATTGTGTACAACCGTGTGTTACTAGCTTGCTGTATGTGTGCGCTGGCTTGCCATGCAATCATGTTGACACTAATGACCGCGACGGGTGTACCTGTTGGAGAAATGTTTTTCTATCTACTAGTTGATATCTAATGTACATTTTTTACAAAAGCGAGACCGCACACACACAAACACAAACACACGCTATCAGAGTAATTTCTGTRAGCAAACGTTCTATGATTTGTATGAATTTGTACATATATGTGTGACAGTTGCTTTATAAATCCACACATTGTTGCGTCATCTATTCGACTGTGGCATGCAACGCAGGTCATTAACGCATATCTMAGTGTAAAAAAGCAGACGTCGGGAAGGCGAGAAGGCGGGTGTTGCGCGTGACACGAAGTAGCAAATTATAATGAGAAAATCATATCAAATGAATTGAAAGAAGTGTGTGCAGAGGATAGCGATTTTCCCACAAATGCAAATTAACGACAAACAAAATATAATAAAATATGAATATATGTAACACACGTGCAACATTTCRAACACACATTAAAGCCCACGTAAAKCGAAAATCTAATTCCAAAATAGTTTGTGCAAAAAGTGCTTTCCAACGCCTACAACTAGAGTAGGACTAAGTAGCAACGACGAGTTTCAAAATAAACAAGTTACTTCGCATGCAAATTACAGTTAACAACAACAAACAATAATAACGCAGTACATATTACAATATATTRCCGTTTATTATGCATACATACGCGCATGCATGCAGATGTGTGAAGCGTTCATACAATCGGTTTGTCAATTATTTAGTCAAAATATAAGCAAAAAATATGACAAGCGAAACGTCAATTAATGTCATGCAGCGGCATCTGCTGACAATCGAAAAGCTACGCAATCGTGTACGTCAAATGTTGAAATGTGTAATAAATTTGCATATTGAATTTTTGGTAATTGCACAAACAGTTATTTTATACAAATATATATGTACACGCATATGCTTAACCATATTTTATCGATACTTCAGATTGTTACTAAAATTTTTTAGTATAACTCGTATATTTTATAGTACCTAAGGGATTTTCTCGAAGCTTAGATGTCGAAAAGACCCTATGGTATCTATATCTTTGCTCTATATACTTTAATAGAAATCGTAGAATTATATTTCCCAGACTAATAAAATTTATTTACTTATATTATCAAAAAAATTTTAGTAATAAAAWAATATCTTGTTTAGAGTGYCAAACCAATTTACAGAGAATCAMTAGGAATTATTATTCAATACTAGCCTGAGGTCCAAAATCAATCTTCTAAAAACTAAATGATCCCAATAATAAGATACAACAGGCTAAATAGAGCTAGAACAAGCCATAGTTTTCCGGAAAACGTTTAGCTGATCCTATCAAGAAATGCCAATGTCGAAAAGTTTCCGAGATCTATGCGGGAAATAAGCTTGATCTTTATAAAACTCAATTACTGTACTCATAATTAGTTGGTGTTTATATGTTATCTGGAAAAGTACCAGTAAGTTCAGGCCACGCAGTAGGCGCCTGCTTTAAGATATAACTTTTTTATGTCAGATGTAGCACATTTTGAACTTTCCATACACTGAACTGTTRTACTATAAAGTGTACCACGAAGTTTCGTAATAAGCGCAAGAAAAGGTCGTAGACCCTAGGGTACATACATACATATATATATATATCTGTATGTAAGTGATGACCGTGACGAGCTAACGACTTAATTATGTGTATCTGTATGTAACTAGTTCTTCAATTTTTAGCGTTTTTTCTTATTTCCATCTATGATCTCCGCTCAGCACCACCGAGTAGCGGTCACAAACTTAAAGCACTCTGCTACTACGACCGCCTATTTGCCTATTCTACTTTATTTCTTCACTATTACATTACATTTTCATTATTTGCTTACAATAACTGATTGTCAACGGTGATAAGTATGGGTTTCATAATATTATTACAAAGTTACATTGTTAAGCAGTGGGTACAATAGTAATGAAAGTACTTTACACTTCAAACTTGAGAAATTCTGAACAAAGTGGTAGAATTGAGAGAGAAAATAGAACATTTTCCCTGTTGGGGTCTCACTCTCACAAACCAAATCGCCTCGTGCCATTTGTGTGTTTAATAATTAGAGCATTTACTCAATGTCAATAATACGGAGAGCGTCGCTTAGTCGCATCATTGTATATGGATATATTTATATGTGTTTTGTATATATGTATATGTATGTAAACGTGCTATGTAAATAGAACGAAATTCACAGTTTTGCTCGGAAAGGCAAACAAACCAAGTGGCACCCACTTACTCAATGCAACATCAACAAATCACAAACAAATACCTTTATCTGCCACCTTTAACACTTTCCTTTGTGTCTGTTTGTTACTATTTAACCTCAATCTCTGCTTAAGTACATATTTACGAACCTATGCACATAAACGAATATTTAGGTATGACAAAACATTGAAAATGGTGTTGGGTGTCGTTGAAACTAGCTGTTGACAATATGTATATGACAGATGGACACAGCAATAGAATATGAGTACTTCTTAATTACAAGCTATCCTAGTAAGTAAAAAATACGAAATTTTTATATTTTCGATATTTTTGGTTTAGTAGGGATGCCCAAGTGAGATCGACTCCTCGGCGGTTTTTTAGTCTAGAATTTCTTCACAAATTAATAGGCATTGTAAAAAACTTCTCATCAGATTTTGAAAACTCATTATCCGATATTACAAACAATAAAATTTNATATATCTGTATGTAAGTGATGACCGTGACGAGCTAACGACTTAATTATGTGTATCTGTATGTAACTAGTTCTTCAATTTTTAGCGTTTTTTCTTATTTCCATCTATGATCTCCGCTCAGCACCACCGAGTAGCGGTCACAAACTTAAAGCACTCTGCTACTACGACCGCCTATTTGCCTATTCTACTTTATTTCTTCACTATTACATTACATTTTCATTATTTGCTTACAATAACTGATTGTCAACGGTGATAAGTATGGGTTTCATAATATTATTACAAAGTTACATTGTTAAGCAGTGGGTACAATAGTAATGAAAGTACTTTACACTTCAAACTTGAGAAATTCTGAACAAAGTGGTAGAATTGAGAGAGAAAATAGAACATTTTCCCTGTTGGGGTCTCACTCTCACAAACCAAATCGTCTCGTGCCATTTGTGTGTTTAATAATTACAGCATTTACTCAATGTCAATAATACGGAGAGCGTCGCTTAGTCGCATCATTGTATATGGATATATTTATATGTGTTTTGTATATATGTATATGTATGTAAACTTGGTATGTAAATAGAACGAAATTCACAGTTTTGCTCGGAAAGGCAAACAAACCAAGTGGCACCCACTTACTCAATGCAACATCAACAAATCACAAACAAACACCTTTATCTGCCACCTTTAACACTTTCCTTTGTGTCTGTTTGTTACTATTTAACCTCAATCTCTGCTTAAGTACATATTTACGAACCTATGCACATAAACGAATATTTAGGTATGACAAAACATTGAAAATGGTGTTGGGTGTCGTTGAAACTAGCTGTTGACAATATGTATATGACAGATGGACACAGCAATAGAATATGAGTACTTCTTAATTACAAGCTATCCTAGTAAGTAAAAAATACGAAATTTTTATATTTTCGATATTTTTGGTTTAGTAGGGATGCTCAAGTGAAATCGACTCCTCGGAAGAATTTCGTTCATAAAATGTAGAGTACGTTCGAAATAGGATATTTAGTGGAATAAGTTCTTTGGTAATAGAGATCCGAACACGATTATCCGACAAACTGTCTGAAAAAAACAAAGGTTTTTTTAGTCTAGAATTTCTTCACAAATTAATAGGCATTGTAAAAAACTTCTCATCAGATTTTGAAAACTCATTATCCGATATTACAAACAATAAAATTTAGTGATTCTTGTTTTTTAAACCATCCTTGGGATATCTGAGCTTTGCTTTCTGCGGTTTATGTTAAAATTACAGATATGTGGTATTTATCTCAATTGGACTGTGCCCAAAAAATAAGGTGACATTGTATTTATTTTGAAAATTCTTTATTTATTCTTCCAAATCAATTTCATCCCCTTCAAAGYAATGCCCACTAGATGTAGTACATTATGCCAACGGACTTTCCAATCTTCGAAACACTGGTTGTAGTCACTTTCCGGGAGGGCCTTCAGTTCCGTCTTCGCTGCGGCTTGAATCTCCTCTATCGTATAAAAACGGTATCCCCGGAGCAGTCTTTTGAGCTTGGTGAACAGCCAGAAGTCGTACGGCGCCAGATCAGGTKAATACGGTGGTTGCGGAACAATATGGGTTGAGTTTTTGGCAAAATGATCATTTAATGCAAATTCTTTGCTCAACAAATTTCGACATCGCAAAAAAATGAAAAACTCATTTTTAGCTGCTCACAAAACGACTCGTATCTCAAACACTAATGAATATTTTGGCATGAAATTTGACATAAATGTGACTGACAGAACTACCAACCTAAAAAAAAATATAATTCTCCAAATCTTTCGACGCGCGTAGTTTAAATTCAAATATCACCTTTTTTGGGCACCAGTATCACTGAAACAAAAATTTTAACATTTGAACTAAACGTATCTGTACCTTATTTTAGTTAGAGCAGCTTTAATAATTTTAATTTAAAACATTTTCATATAATTTTATACTTAGTTTCCTCCGCTCATTCACAGGTTCTGGAATCGAATGTCAACACAATGATGGACGAAGTGAAGAGCTTCAATGAGGAGCTGCTCGAAGTGCAGCGTTTAGATGCGCTCATTAGTGCCTTACGTGATTATAGCGGGCCTACAATATGTCACGAGTGGCCCTATCCACTCATATTCAAAGGCACCATTGACGATGCAGATGTCGCACAAATTCTCAATGCCAGGAAGAAAGTGGACAAAAGTAACAATAACAATATAAATGAGCGGAATATCAATTGCGAAGTGAGATGTAAATCTTCGATGAACTCTTTAACAAATCATCAGCTTAGTGATGAAGTGACTTAGCATTTAGTTAGTTAAGAGTGTAATTTTATGGTTTATACGACTCAGGCTCTGATCACTAAGAGACTAACCTAATGTATAAAAGTATTAAGACATATAAATGTATATCGTATCAGTAAAGCATATGAATAAACATACATAGATATAGTTTCAATTTTAATAACGTACATATAAAATATAGGTAGGCACAAGCATAAAGACAACCTTCTTTAAGGTATCATATCATGTCAAACATATTATGTTTTTAAAACGAAAGAATTCAATATTTAGAGTAGAGTAGTCTGTATATACCTACACATGTATTTTAAGGTTAGCCATATCCACATTGTACTGTTAAGAATGTTAATGAAGTTGTGCCACTGAATGAAAATATATGTATTGAGATTATTTTACTAGTAAATATGGACTGTGCGAAATTCGACACTTCAATTTATTTTTGCTCGATACACTTGGACATTTTTTACTTATTTTGGGATAAGGCAAGGAGACAACTTATATGAATCTATGATTTTAAAAGTAGTTCTTGACAATTGATCCAACACGGCTATAGATATTTGAGAATTTTTACTTATCAGTAGTAATATGTGTGTGATAGCATTGCCCCTATCGTCTAATATAGAAACATAACTATAAGGCTATTCCATTTTGAATATATGTGAATATGATATGTGAATGTGATTTGGCTTTGTCCACTTCTAAAATATGTTAAGAGTATTCCAGAAGGATAGTGTGAGGCCTTAAGTATGTATTTTAATCTAGGAACATGAATGTATCGTCAAAAAATTGGTACCTGATCATGCCCCTAATTACACCCTTCTTAGCAAACTGAAACCAAAAAATACTAATGCCGCAATATCTGGTTCTAAAGATCTAAGSTGAATCGTTCGAGTAGAACCTGAGAAATCGTGGGTRTCGTTTTGAAAAAGACAGTTTCGAGAAAAATGCGTTTGAAGTTTCAGTTCCAGCGGAACCAGTTTGGATGCCGGGTCAGGAAAATACCTATATCTCCGAATATAATTTGAGTTTTGWGAAGTCCTCTTGATTTGCTCAATATATCACAAATTGGTTTCAAGTTCTCAGTCGTGTATACACACGGGCTCACCTTCCCAACCATTTTGATAATTAAAACCCATTATTTTCARGAAATTATTAGTCAAAGAAAAACATGTTGACTTGTCTTATATATTTTTCGAAAGAACGTACCAAGTGTAGCTAGGTATAATAACTGCCATCTCCCAACATGGTGGCGTTRTGAACTTTGAAGTACGGCATTGGCATTTTGTCAACATTGATCTGTCTCAGTTGCTGCCATAATCAACAAGCCACGCAAATCAAATAACCTGTGAGAATGCAAGCAAACCGCAAAGATATGCGCAAAGTCGCACTTGCAATTTGCTTATATGTCTATATGTATATGGTACATRGGTATCATAACCGACATACCGATATTTGATATTCCTGTTAGTGGTATTCCAAAGCTTGCCAGTCAATATCAAGCAGGGTGTGATACAAACGATGTGAAGAATTTTGAGCGACTAAAGCTTAGATACGTGTATAGTAGACTAATCATGTGGAACAAATGAGCTATCACTCAACACTTACTATATTGCTGACAAGTGCCTCCATTTTTTGAGTTCCTTCTGTATTAAAGAAGTCAGCAAGTTTTTATCCAATTCATTGCCCTTGCAGTGGAATGTATTCCTTTTTATTTTCATAAATTATCTTAAGCCGACTTTATTGGCTGCAGTTATCAAGTTAAGCATTTTATTTTTAATTAATGAATTTCACTGTTCTCTTATCTTTGTTCTTGAGCAGTTGAGTCATGGATAATCAGCTTGCAAGTTGCACTTTCATGCGAAATAAATGAGTTTATATATATTTCTTATCAGTTGAGAAAGGTTTTGGTTCAAACAAAATATATTTTTCACTTAAACAGAAGGAAATTCAAGGAATTGAAATGTTATTATCAGTACAGTAAGCGCTTGACATATGATGATTTGGTTATGAGGAAAAACTTGTATGTGTATTTAACGGTAAGTAGATTGGAAACTAGATTTAAATTTTAAGGGTCGGAAATCGCTTTATGGTTTTCCGAATATTCTTCTTTAAGATTTATATAATTTTGCATGCGCTTGCACCAATTTACGAAGCGCTTTTGCGGGTTCTTCAAAATATGCCTTTTGAAAGCATTAACCACACCTTCAGGTGTCAAGAAACATTGACATATTGATTATTTTTTTCGGACGGGAATAAAAAGAAGTCATTCGGTTCTGGACTATGGTGTACGGTAAKATGACTCATCAAATTGATGGTTTGAGTGCTCAAAAATCATGTTTGTGGGCTCGCTTTTAATGGTGAAGACCGTCATCGGCTGTTGGTTCTCCTGATTCCATGAAAGACAACTGGCAAACAAATGGTTGATTACCACTGTTCGGCGTTGATCCAGTTTTTCAAAAAAAAACAGCCGACTATTTGCTTGGAAGTCCTTCGTGCGCAAACAACTTTTATTGGATTCGGCTCATAGAGCCGACTGGTGTTTAATTTCGGGCTCATACGCGTAAATCCACCTATCACGATATCATAGACTTGTTATGAAGCACCACTTATTTTGTTAACATTTCTCTCGACCAATCGAGACGAGCCTTTTTGGAGCGATTGACAAATTGTGGGATAAAACATGCACAATTTTTTTTGTTATATACTAGTCCGAGTAATGCCTCCATAGGTAGCATGACGATTTTGCAATGTCAGTTTGCTCACATCATTAATAGTTTCTAGAACAACAACTGATTTTGAACRACCTTCYCAAAATACGTTTGAATTCAAAATAATTGCGCAAAAATCTTCTGGATTTAATACCATTTTTTGATCGAGAAKAATATTTTACGTTAAACAACACACATATCGCTTGTTTCCATAACGTTCTGAGTATGCATGCCAATCAAAAATATCATCTTAAAATTGTTGGTTTCAAATTGCAACACTAGTGTTGCCATATCTCAAAATATAGACGCATTCAAAATACCCTAACCTTCTGCACTTATTAACAAATAGTCCGACCGGGTCTGACCAAACCCTCACCTAAGTAACTACTGCCATGACAATCTCACCAACCAACAATAAAAAGTCCCAATAATCTGATTAATTTGCAAGAATTCAAATACGAGTTCACTGGAAATGTTAGTACTTACAGCCAAACAAATAAACACGCATACATACAAATCCACTAAACCCTTTCAAACATGCCAGCTCAGTTTTCTTATACATACATACACATGCAGATTTATGTATATAAGTTTATGTATATGTAGTCGGCAAATATTAAATAAAGCTTACAACAAGTCTACAGTCTTTAGAAAACAAAAGCATTGTACATTTACACATACATACACATTGGTGAATTATCCCAATCGACACCGAACAATTTTCGTAATTGAGATGAATGATTTCCATTCGAAAAAATTAAGACAACATTAATACAAGGAGGTGTACAAGAGCTGGAGTTGCGTAGGAAAAGAGCAAAACTAGAAAACACTACAAAAGTCCTTAGCCACTTACGGAAATGACCATTGAGCATGGATGACCGGTTGGCTGGCCATTTGTTGTCGTAAAAAGAGACTCGCACGTACACCGACAATTGTTGCAAAACGAACACTCTACTCACTTGTTTTCCGTCCATGTGTGYGTGTGTGTTTGTGTATGTGAAGAGATTTTGTTGTTGCTTCGGTTTTTGTTACACATCATTCCAATTACAGTTAGTATGCCGGTATGTATGTACATACGCACGATGCCGTAGTTCCAGGGGCAACAGCTTAAAAACTAGTCATACCCGTAAGTGCAAATTACAGACAGTCTGAGGATGAAAGTATGCAACCACTACAACAATACACGCAACTCAAAGGCATGCCGTCGTAATTCCACACCCCAACAGCGGCCCTTACATGAGAGACTCACTCGGACCATCCCCCGGCCGCCACCACTCTTCGCAAYCAATTGTATTAACGTTTGTATGTGCATAACGGTACATACGCACCTAGTATACATGCGCCAGCAGTGATATCTTAAGCGAGAGCTCGTCTTAGTTACGAACGAGTCATAGCGATGGCCTGTAAATTGTACGAACGCAAATCCTCGACCATAAACTGTCTGGCACACCATTGGATTGTGTAAATAAATTGCTCTTTTTAGGTTGTTGCATGCAACAAGCCGGCTTTTGTTTCACCTTCACCACCACTTTGATGTGCTATTTGTTGACGTTGCATGCAAACCTGCTGTTGCCACGAGTACGTATATGCATGCAAGTTGTCTGGGAATAAAGTGGTGTGAGTAATATTTGTGGTTGTTGTTGCTTAGGTATCATCTTGTAAGTCTCCTCCTTTTTCATACTAATCACCGGTAGTAATTGCAATAAAAATTGTATTTGCAATTCTTAGGCATTAGTGGAAAATTAGGGTCTCATAAAGAARATTTAAACTTGCATGGGGATATCCGTATATACAAATTACCAAGGGATAACAGAAATACAGATTAGTATAACAAAAGTAAACGGCGGAGATCTGGGTGAATATACGTGAGCTAGTTTTGGAGATATGGAGCTGAAGTTTTGCACACGCTCTTTTTTTTATAAAGGAGCTGCTCATTTGTTGGARCCSCCGATGAATGTAGCATACAGCTGCCATACCAACTGATCGATCAAAATCAGGGTAATGATCTTTTTAGACCCTTTTATGCTATAAAAATGCACTTGTGAAGGGTATTTTAGCTTCGGTGCATCCGAAGTTAACTTTTTTTGTTTTAGAAAGTGTCTGATAGAATTTTACATCAGTTCGTGCTGTCATGAAAGAAGAAATAGGAAGGATAGGTTTAAAGAGATCACTTTCAGGAAAAGATAAGGATACGGATAAAATTCAGACGTTTTTCTGTGAAAATTCTGTCAATTGGCTGGCGATTCATGGCTAATTATTGTCTAGCTGACTATCAGTTGGCTATGACTGTCAGATAACTAGCTAACAATATCAAATCATTAAAAAAATAACCACAAATTATTACATATTTACTTATGACCTTTTTTTTAATGACACCCAATGACCCATTAAAGTGCTAGCATGAAAACGTGTCCCCTTTCATATACTTTCTTATATATCCACCACATATGAATACATTATCCACATTCTATCTACACACATCATTTATTATGCAAATCTGTGCCAAGTGTCTCATTTGTTAATGGCCTCAAGTGCTATCAGCTTTAAATGCTCATCATCCTCCAAATTACGTCCAACCAACGGCCCTGACCCATATTTGATTCACAATCGCCAGCAAGCGTGTATAAAATAAAAGAGACACTCGTATGTACTCTTATGGGAASGTGAATGCAGATTCAAGCATAGACACAAACACCCATACATAATTATACATATGTGTGAGAGAACGTACTTAGGTATTCTCCAGCGACGAATGTGATAAAAACGTTTTATTTAATTTCGGACATTTAAATTGAAATTTAATGTATGTATATCTAGTGTATACTAAAAGAATACTACATATATAAATATAATATCGTATATAAAATGTATTTATATTCTTGAAATACTTGATATACTGAAATRCATACTAATACAAAGGCATAAGTACATATATGTAATAAGAAGTAGATATAATAATGAAGGATTTTACTTTCAAACTGTGCAAAAAATTTGGAAAATTCATTCAAACTATACCCAAACTATACGGCATCTATACCCTAGGCCTTGGTTTCAAATTAAAAAACGCCGCGAGTTTACTCTCGAAGACACAGATTATTTCGTCCTATCAGTGTAATATTAATACCACTGAGATCTACAAAAGCAACGGCAATTGGAATAATATTGCAAAGTATTTCTTGAGGTAAATGACAATGGTCTATCCTTCGATTTCAACTAGTAGTAACAAAGACACCATTTTTCCTCTGCATTTTAAATTTCTTCTTAACGTCATTAAATTTCAGGTTGGTGCAACTTTCGTCACCTTGGTCAAAATTATACAGATTCCATTGAAGCAATAGGAAATCTCCAATTAAAATATATACATACATGTATTTTGTGGATATTGTACACCATTGTAAATATATTGCTATGGAGAAAACATTAGTACAATAATCCAAAAATACATTCACAGTTTTTTCGCCTAGATAAAAGGCATTTCGGTCATCTAATTAAAAATACAACCTATAACGTTATATAGGGTATTTTTACTCAACTTTTAAATGCTTATTTTGTCATTCAGTTTCTTAGAAAGGATTTATAATATACCAGGTACTTTTCGCAAACGTTTTAGCATGTCAAATAGCGAAAGAAAAGCCCATGATGTTGATACGCAAATTAACATAGACAGACATAAATAAATTGAAGCTTGTTTTGCGACCTAAGTTCTCTTGTGTCCGCTCCTCTCTCCCACAGACTCACATAGACCAACCATTCCAATGAATTCCAGGGTCCTGGATAATATACCTTAGGATCTCTTTATGGTATTCTGATCCATTTTATATATAGTACTCATATGTGAAGAGCATAATGAAATTATTTTACAGCATACGCATAGATTAAAAAAAATCAAAAGGTAATGACTTGCTCTTTAAGAATGGATTCCAAGTATATGAGTAATACCTGTCATAAGCTTGAATCCTGTAGGTCATGTAAGAAATTCAACAAAGATATAGCACTTATTTCATAGACGGTGCACGAATACCGTACTTTAATTCCGCTAAATACTTAGGAATGACGCTTGACATTAAGCTACGGTGGAAAGTTCACGTAAAAGCAAACGTAAAGAACTGGACATGCGACTCAAAAATTATAATCGGTAATAAATCAGTGTTATCCATCGAAAATACGTTACTTATCTATAAGCAAATACTCCGACCGATATGGAGCTATGGTGCACAACTCTGGTGATGTACTAACGCAAACAATAAGAAATTCATCCAATAATTTCGAAGCAAAGACTAATTGTCAAAGCGCCTTGTAGTTGTAGATGTGCTGATATAGAGCGTGATCTAGGCGTAAACTCAGTTAAGGCAGAAATATAAAAATTGCAACAACACATGGTGCAAAATTGCTACAGCAGTGTAATGAAGAAGTAGCTATGTTAACATCTAGAGATGGACCACGAAAAATACGACTCAAACGCATCAAACCCAGCGATCTTTCAAATTACCCAATACTCTCACAGTAGTTTTGTGATTTTGTAATTATATGTTTAAGTCATATTCAAGTTGTTAGTCCTTCCTTTTATTTGAACTAGTTGCAATGTATAAAAAAAAACCAAAAAAAAACTTTGAATTGGTAAATAGCATAGACCTTATTAAAAGCATTTTTACTTATAAAAAAAAAAGCCCTATAACATTGTATCTCTTACATAGTGGGAAAACATGTGAATTCTACCATAAAGAAACCTTGATAACCATACGATTTAAATATCTTATCTTGATGACATCAACTAAAGATACCTGGAGAGAACCCCTGTCTGAAAACAATTATTTAATCTAGGACATTTCGCAGTTAATATTAGTTCAATAATTTTACCAATTTTGTGATCCGCATAAAATAAAATATGTCTTGTATGGGGATTAAAAAGACAGCTTTTTCAAATATCTAGAAGAGATAGAAAAGAAAGCTTGTACCTGTTAGCTCCATACTTGAAGAACTAGAGCAGCCAGAAGTTGTGTTAGGAAACATATATTAAATATTTTTCACAAGTTTTGGAACAACACAATGTGGAATATTTCCCCGGTCGCGCTTCGCATATCCATTCTTGTAGCTTGCTTTTAAAGAGGGATTTGACAGCCCTATAAACATTTCTATTATAAATTAAATGAAGCTAATATCGCCTTTAGTGTTTTGATCTGATGATACTGCGGAACCATCAACGGTATTATTACCGAAGGGTACCAAAGTCGGTTTATCAAATGAAAAATTCTTTCCAAACCCTTATTAACAATAACAGTCCTCATTCCAGCAGCGCAAAATACACGCGTACACATATGTTCACCTTCATGTGAATAACTCCTAGCTTGTTGCGGTATTTGCTAACATGTCTAAATATCACCCTGCCCTACCAAATATCTGGGCAAATAGCACACGGAAATAAACATACTCAGCAACTTGACGCTAAGTAATAACCGAGAGCGGAATGCATATGAAAACAGTTAGGAAATTGATGAAAACTGTCGTGACTATGCGAACGGAATTGGTCGGATTCGGCAGATTGACTGCGAATGAAGGAAGTTGTGAGCAGGGCAGGTTCAGACGGGCTATAGCAACCGCACATAACCCCAATAAACAAACTAATAAAACAACATGGCCTGTGCAGCGTGCGAGCGAGCAAGCAAAGAAGCAAAAATACTTGCAAACGCAATGGAAACGCCGCGCGTCAAGTAACAAAGGGCCGCACGCTGGAAAAACAAACAAGAACTAGTGCGCTCGAATATCACTTTTTTCACAGCGCCTTTTTATAAGCAGAGACGTACGAAAGCTGAAGATAGTCGTCGCTAAATCAAAAACTGTGTCCAGAATAACGCAGGAGAGACTGAGCCCCTGAAGCCAGTGAAGCGCGCGCACGATATCATTCACTGGCTGAGGTGGGTATCATTGTGTAAATGCGAACTTCCATTTGAAGGTTTCGTAGACAATTTTTATTGCAGAAAGTTCGCCAAATGCAGCGAAGTTATTACTGTTTGTAAGGCAGCGCCAAAGCAAGTCACCAAAGTTGCGCAATAACGCAAGTTCAGAGCGAGTGAAATATAAAGTTTGCTGTAGCTACCGCAGCACGCTGGCAGGCAAATCAATTGCWGCACCAAATACAATATTAGTCAAAGCACAAGCTATGCAACTAAGATTGCTGTAGCAATATGCAGACTTGCCTGAACTTTGGTAAATATACAGTTGCGGTGGCGGCGGTAGTGGAGCGTGCGGTAGCGCGAAAGATATACTCACAGCAACGCGTAGCAAAGCAGTGCTTTGGTGAGCGAAAGCATATAACGGCATGTCCATATCAAAGTTACGCAGCCGGCACGCAGTACTGACGCGGCAGGAGCACATTAAAAGTCCTGGTAGTGGTGGCAGTGCGGGGGGTGGTGGTGGTAGTGGTGTTTGTCGTACTGCTGCCACCAATCCGAGTGCCGTCGATATACATAAAACTGCCAAATCTACAACGCACGCTGCCACCACAAAGCAACTGAATGCTGCCGCAAGGAATGCGGTCGCTAGCGCCTCAGCTGCCAACAGCGCCACCACAATCTCGGCAACTGCGCAACAACTGCAAGCAAATCAACTCACACCGCAAGCTGCACAAACCTACGTACCTCAGACGTCACTGCTGAAAATCGAACCATTTGTTCCTAGTCTAACGACGCGCCTACGCCGCAACTTTGGACGCTCGTATACCACACTGAGCATCACAGAGTCGGGGAATGCAACAGCTAGTAGTAAACGTAAAGGCGCTAACATTCAAAACCCAGCCAACGCACTCAATGCACCGCTGTTGGGTGCCGCCATTGATAGCAAACTCGCCAAAGCAAATGCCGCCAGTACGCGTGCAGCTGTGGCCGCACGTTTGCGACGCAATCCAGTGCGCGCACCAGTCACGCGTCAGCGCTCAAAATCCACCTCTTCGTCGGCCTCGAATCGACCGACAACAGGGCATCGCAATTTATCACCGAATATGCTTTTGAATGCTGAACATGGCGGTGCGGCTGCAGCTGCATACGCTGCTAATGGTGGTGGTAGTGACAATAGCAGCGCCAGCGGAAATGGTAACGGTAGTGGCAATAGCAATGCGGCTGTTGTTACATTGCAGCCGAATGGCATTTGTCGTATTACGCGCGCGGTTCATGAGCGTGAAAAGCAACCGGATCGCATTAATTATGATCGACGCGGCCTAAGCGCGATACCAATATTTGAGAATGAAACACAGCTGCGTCTGCTTTCGCTGCAGCATAATCTCATCAATATTTTTCACATACCAAGAGAAGAGCCTTTGCCTGCACCGGCGCCGCCAATACAACCAGCCACGGTAACCGCAACAACGCATACGGAAGGTACTCACTCACCGGAAGTACCCACCGAACTTGTGGACAGTGAGCAAAATGCACTCGAAATAACCAACGGCATATGTTCGCCAAAACCATTGCGTCGTCAAAATGAGTGCACGGCCGTGGGAAGAATAACCGGCACTGYTGGTACTACTTCTGGCGCCGGTGCGCGTCTATCGCTTGCCTTGCGCCCAACTTGCGTGCGACAATTGAATGGCAATGCGCTAATACCACCGCCACCCCCACCCACACCACTAGGGCAGCTACCACAACAACTGCCACAAGCGGTGCCACATCATCTTTATCAGCAATTGCTGCAACAGCGTTTGGGCGCTGCAAGCAATACCGTAAACACGCTGAAAAATCTGCACTACAATGCGCCGCTACTGCCACTGGCGCGCCAACCGACGCCCTGCCGTTTTGCACTGAAACGCTCTAAGAGCTTTGTGTCTAATGTACCACGAAATCTGCAAAGCATACAACAAAACCTGTTAAAGACCCAACTGGCGCGTGTCAAGCTGTGCGCCGCAGGTGCTGATGCGCATTTAAAGAGTTTCGATTCGAGCACCAGCAACAGCGCGCTGACCAACACCACCGATTCGTCGCCCTCCTCCATTTTGGCAACGTCGACAACAAACACAAATRGCACCACATTCGCCGGCAGCGACCGAGAAGAGGAAGATCCGCTGCAACAGCTGACCGTTAAGAATAGACAACTGGTGGCATCTTACGGCATGATCTTCCAGCACCTGGTCTTTCTCGATCTATACGACAATCAAATCGAGCGCATAGGCAATTTGGACGGCCTTCCCACGCTCTCTGTGCTGTTGCTAGGTAAAAACCGACTCAACGACATCAGCGGTCTCGCCTCGCTGARGCAAACGCTGCGCGTGCTCGACCTGCATGGCAATAAAATTAATAACGTCGCTAACAAGCTCAATTGTCTGCAAGAGCTGAAGTCACTCAATTTGGCTGGCAATTTGCTGCGTCAAATAGGACCGAATGATTTCAGCGGTTTGACGGAATTGCGTGAACTTAATTTGAAGCGCAATAAAATCAAGCGCATCAATGGCTTTCAACATCTCACAGCCTTGGAGCGACTCTGGCTGTGCCACAATGAGCTGCATCGCGTTGACGACATGGCGTCGATTGCTAAAGCAACAAATCTACTTGAGATGACCATAGAGAATAATCCCGTTTCGCTGGCGGGCGACTGTGTCTCCTTCCTGGTAAGTTACTTGCCACGCCTACAAACGCTCAGTCAAATGCCAATTACCGAGCAAGTGCGCGCGGCGGCAATGGCTTGGCGACGTAATAAAGAGATTTCGGACACGCATTACGCACACCTCACGCCCGACGCGTATCAGTGCATCAAACGTGAGGAGGTCATATCGAACGCGCGCACCAACTGGGAGTTGCTAAGGTCGCAGCAGACGCTACAACAGAGTGCGRCACTGCAAAGGCAGGCGAAACAGAAATTGCCACAAACTACGTACACGCCAGCGCCACGCATTGCGAARCCCAGCGAGTTGGCGCGCATAAATGAGTCCAATGAGGCGGTGGGTGATGCGACCGAGGAAGATGCTGGCGTGCTTGTGGCCACTGGGCWGGATGCAGAATTACAAGAGTTCATTAAATTGCCGCCCATACAGCAGCAAGAACAGCAACAGCAACGAGAAATAGAGCCACAGCAAACGCAGACACTCGCACAGACGCGCGTACAGCCAACGAAATCAGGGCAGACATCAATAACCAAGTCTAATCCGGCTGATAGAGGACCACTGCCGCCGACACCCCTCTTGACAAAGGCGCATAAATTAGAACCACCGCCGCCGCTTAATGTGAGCAACGATGTCAAGCACAGCGAAGGCAAAAACAACAATGTTGACATGAACAACAGCAACCTCAACAGTGCGCGCTTTTCTGGCTCGTCGGGTTCGAGTTTGGGGCCCAATGTACACTCCTCATCCAGCTGCTTCAGTTCGGACAATGAGGATTCCGCCGAGTTAACGGCACAACAGCGCGTTACGCACACACATAAATATCAAAAAACAACAGGACAAAAGCAGAAACAGCAACAACGACGGCGCGGCAACAACAACAATGAATATAGGACTGACAACGCAGTTGGGCGGAGAAAAATTGATGCGAAGCAAAAAKCAGGCGATTTGACGACAACAAATGAGTCAGGCAATGCCGATGCTGTTGGGACAACGGCAAACACAGTCAATGGCGGGGCGGCGGCGCRTGARCAACTAGCTGCTGTAAACGACGACYTAGTGGCCAAGGTAGGCGAAGAGTTGCAAGCGGACGAAACTACCGCAAAGCAAAMGCAAGCAACAAATGATGMCAATGCAAGCGATGCTCAGCCGTTAACAGCACAACCACCAACGCACGTGRCGGCGGCAGAAAATGGCACAGCAAAGGCGGGCGAGTCCATCAGTCAGACGGAGAGTAACTCATCAGCGCTGACGCCTAGCCGCGCCACTTCTAATGCTCGCAAAACAGTGATGCCACAACAAAAACCGAACAGCGCAACAATRACAACAACAGCTACTAGTATAACCACTTCAGTTGTAAGCGCCACAGCGCAAATTACAAACCACGGTGGCTTACTAAGTTTAGGCTTTAAAGAGCAAACGAACACCGCTGCTGTCCAGCCGCCGCCACAACAAACAAATGGCGCAGCGTCGGGTTTTGTAGGCGCAACAACGCGCACACTATGCCGCCGCCTAACGAGGTCACAGACAATCGTAGGCGCCAGCAGTGGTGCCACAAATAACTGTCCAGCCACCGTAGCTAATAACGGAAATGAGGCGTGTGTCGGCAGGCGCGCAGCTAATAATGCCAGCAAAACTGCCACAAACGCCACGTCGACGCCGTGCARTGGTCAAGCGTCTGCACAGCCGACTGTCACTTGCATAGTGGCGCCACCGCCAATCAACACAAGCAACAACAACAACAACACGGCAGGCAGCCAACGCGCGCTGGCTGCCAACAAAACGGAACGTGAGGCGCGTGAGCGTGAACGCGAACGTGAGCAGGGCGGAGACTATCTCATCGAGATTTGCGGTCGCTACCTGAATGTGTACGGCCAAGGCGCTTTGCGCTACATCGACAAACAGTGGAATGCTGCGAAAGCGCAGGATGTGCACACGCTCAATTTTAGCTACATCAATTTCAACAATATCGCCGCCACCGTGCTGGCGCGCATCAAGTCACGCTTCCCAAATGCCGAAAATTTCGTTTTTCGCGAAACGAATATCGAGTTTATCGGCCAGCTGAATGCATTAGGCGAACTGCAAGGCATCAGTGCGCTCACCATCGATCCGGAGGGAAATRCAATTACCACAAAGGATTTGTGGCGTGAATACGCCATTTATCGACTGTCGCACTGGGGGCTTAAGCTGATCAATGGTGTTGCGGTCACGGAGGCGGACATCGAGGCGTCCAATGCGCTGTATGAGGGTCTCTCCGATTTGGTGTTGTGGGCAATGCCACCGTCCATGTTGCAGCCGCTGCTGGCACGTTTGCGGCTAGACGAAACATGTACGGCCAGCAAAATGTCGCCTAAAGAGTGGCTAATGAAGCCGGAMAACAAATCGCTGCGCCTTGTTGTTGGCAAAGAGGCGTTACAATGGAAAAAGCCCTACACCGGCGCCACTACTACTAATGCCAATAACGGCGGCAACATTGTCAACGGTATTAGTGGCCAGCACCAACAGCCAATGCCTTATGCCGTGAGCGAGGCCAGCGTAGGCGTCGCTACAAATGCCAACATCAATACGCTTAGTATGCGCGAACGCGGACGCTTGCACTTTGCCACCATGCTGGAGAACACCGTGAACGCTGTGGAGAAAGTGCATATGCTGGAAACCTTATGGCCAAGCATGCTCTTGGACATTGTACGCAACGCTCTGCTTGATTACTCGCACCTCGACGAATATTTACACAGTGTAATCAGCGAAATCATGAAGTAACAAACACAAAGCGCATGCATTGCGTGGACTGGCTGCTGACGCGCGGCTAGATGGCAGGCGCACCGTAGGCGTCCTTTATGTGGGCCTGTACTCCTGTAAAGAAGCGCCGATAGCAGAAATTAATGGCGCTTGTTGTTCCTGTTCATTTGCTGGACATGTTGCCCCTGTGTTTGGCAATACAATAATACTAGAACTACTCGAAGCGAATTTAGATTTAACGAAGACACCTTTATATGTAGATTAGCTAATGGTTTAAGAAAGCGCAGAGCACTTATACAGAGTTACATGCATATGTAGTTGAATAAAGTTTGTAGGTTTGTAGCTCAATTTATAAAATAATAATAAAGCATTGATATGAAAGCAAAATAYAACTCAACTTTTTGATTTTTTAAAGGAAAACTTCGATTTTTAATCATAAAGAAATTACTAAAAATTCAAAATTATAATGAAACTTTGTTCAGAATTTGCTTAATTAAGGATGAAATTAAGATACTTCAGACAGTTACTTTATTTTGATAATTAGCATGTTATACACGCAAGGGAAATTTTGCTAATTGACTTAATTAAAAGTACAGTATTTCCTAATGTTTTCATTTGGAAAATAAAATAGTTGAAGTGGATAATTGAGAAAATTAAGAGCTCGCCAAAAGGTCAAATACTTAATTTCGTCAAAAAACAAGAATTGTCGATGTGGATAGTCAAATATAAGTATGACTAAAATGTCATTTCTTTAATTTACTCACTTAGAAAAATGAAATTAATTAAGAAAAATGTAATTTTTAATTTATTTTTTATTTTTAGACTTGATTTGTATTAATTACAATGCGACGCGGCTTAAACATGAATTAATTAAAAAATTTAATTTAATGAGACGATCAAAGATATTGAGTAACATGAAAAAATAATTTACTCGAAAAACCTCTTTTTTTTATATATTATTTTGCCAAATACCGAATGTACACGTATTTAAGAATATGCTCCGAAATTTTAAGTTGATCCGACATATATGTATGTATGTATGTATATAGTTTCAGAAATATGAGTGTATTTGTGAGAATGTTTGGTCTTAGAGTAATAGGCGGAGAGTTTTCGGTGATCGGATTCAAGATTTCTCACGACCTTCTTAGCTATGTATTATATATCAGCCAGAAAAAGACGGACGGCGTAGGATTTTGAAATTAATTTCGACTTTTTAAAGACATTCTGCGGTGTACATTTTTTCATCAAAAACAACTCATTTTGTCAAAAATTAAAATTTTGACAAGTCCTAAGATAATTATCCGTATTCACCTATAATAAAAATATTTTTTTCTTTTGTATTTGGTTTTCAAATAATTCTTAGTAGAAAAATATGACACTTTTTTATAGGAGGTCCTGCTCGAGATGGCTATGGTCATGTAAATGACATTTTTTAATCTAATGCTGAGTAGTGTAAGCAAATCTGAATGAAAAATTTTGCGACTGCTGTATTAAGAGGTCTGCAGTCCTCATTACGAATGTGTGTTCAAAAAATTTTCAATCACCTACAGCTAGTTTTGAAATGTTAGTAAGTGGTGGTAGCTTGAACCCTGAATGTCTATTCAAAAATTAAAATTTAGCTGATTCCCGTTAGGATGGTAAGGATAAGCGGTTGGCCCCAAGAAAAGTACAGTTTCAACGGGGTCGGACCAAAGGGAGAGGAGTGTCAGGTAAGTGGTGTTGGTGGGCATGCAAAGAGGTGCCCAGTGACATGCAGAGCCTCATTGCASGCARTACAATATATTRRRTATGTCRGRGTCTATTCTGGATAAGTAGGAGTTTAGCCTGCTACAGTATTCAGAGTGAAAATGCGCAAGGRTCACTCTCGTTTCTCTTCGTCTGCRATGTGTGGTGTTTTGACTCCAAGTGCGCCATTCACTGAAAGGGAGTCGGTGAAGGTGTTGATGGCTCCACTGTGAATGGAGGTCAGYGCTTGTCGGAAGTTCGTTRAACCGATGCTTCTCACCAAATATGCATTCAAATCGCTTTGYATTYTCCAGAGAGAAATTATGAACGCKCGGCAACAACAACATATCCWTTTTATTGCATTAAAWCTGTCAGCAACCATTTAATAAATAGGATTTAATTACATTAAATACATTATAATTACAATTCCTTAGATAAATATTATCACTTACATATAAAAACCATTTACAACTACATACGCTACACATATACCATATTATTGTATGAAAAAATTACTTGTTAACAACCTCCTCATTCGAATTAGTTGTTTGCGCAGAGGATTGTTTAATTTTGTCAACATAAATATTAAGTATAGCCTCGATTCCGGGATAGAGTACGAAATTTGTCGTACGTATCTTTTTATCCGTTAGATATGAAGTAACAGAGGCAGTGTTGAACGCAATATCCATCGCATCGTTATGCGTTATCCGATCCAAATTACTCCGCGCTACTTTAATAACGCAATTTTCAAAACCATTCACCTAAACAAATTGGAAAGTGATAGCAATTAATTTAAAAAATATATATGTTAGACATCATTATAACTATACTTTAATGGTCAAGTCCAGCTTATAGTCTGCGTCAATATCCGGCCAACGTTGCGCTAAAACATCACGCTCCCATTGCACTTCTGAAGTGGACGCGTTYAAACGATGCGGCACCGTTACGAATTTCGACCACAATTCCGAAGCGAAGTGTGGCGCCATGGGTGCGAGCATGATAATTTGACTAGCTAAGGCGCGTTCATACTGTGGACTAAAACGTACAATATGCTTCGGTGTACGCTGTTTGCAAAAAGCTAATAGTGAAAAATTATAAATAAAAAGTGAAGAATGGAATAATTTACCCGCAGCGAATTGGTTAGCCCCTGCATCTTCGAGATAGCCACGCTTAATTGATGTGTGTGGCGGTAATTAAATGTGGCGCCCTTCACGTAAAAGTTGCGCGCATCAAACAGTTTGTCGTCCTCAGCTACAAATGCTTCGCTTTGGGTGTCACCGTTTTCCATTGCAGCATCGCCAACAGCAGTGCGTGCCGCATAGAAATCGTTTAAGGTCAACCAAAGACGCTTTTGCCAATTAAGTATGCCAGGGAATGCTATTTAAGGAAGTACGTTTTGAATGTGTATCATACTTTTTTAAGTTATTCTTGTACTTGCGCTAGACCAGTTCCGATGCGAAGTAGGCGCCACATCAGCCAGCGATATGAGGCGTGTGGTATCAGTGCCATATTCTTTAAACATATCAGTGGGATCGACACCATTGAACTTAGACTTGGACATTTTCTCCCATGTCATGACGACAGGCTCTTTGGTTTCCTTCAAGCGCGCTTGATTCTTTTTGGCATTCACAATTTCAACCTATTTGAAAAAAAATATATATATAAATTTTATTTCATAGAATTTTATTTTGACTGTTGGAAATGCACCTCGTCTTCTGTAATGTAGCGTCCGGAACCCTTAACTCTAAATGATCTACCCATAACCATACCTTGGACCAGCAGGCGCGAAAACGGTTCGGGTGTGGGCGAAAGACCGCAGCTGTGCAGGAAGTGATTGACAAAACGCGCATAGTATAAATGCAATACTGCATGCTCTTTGCCACCAATGTATAAATCAACAGGCATATATTTTTGCACCAGTTCCGTATTTACAATATCGCCGGTGTAGCTCGGATCTAGGAAACGCATGTAGTACCAAGAGCTATCAACAAATGTATCCATTGTGTCAGTTTCACGCTTCGCTTCTGTGTCCTCACAATTGGGGCAAGTGCAGCGCAATGCCTCTTCACGTTGTGTCTCCARCAACTTTTTATCTGGCAACACTACTGGCAGTTGATCTTCAGGCACTGGAATAGCACCACATTTTTTACAGTGTATTATTGGTATGGGTGTGCCCCAGTAACGTTGACGTGATATCAGCCAATCTTGCAATTTGGAAGACACGCGGTAGCCGCCAATTTTTAGACGCGTTGCCGCTTCTAAAACTTCTTCGCGCGCCGATTTGGCATCTATTGCAATGGAAGTTTTTGTATGAGCAAAGAATGCAAGTCCAAAGGTTTCTTGCAGTTCCTTGTCCTGTTCGCGAAAACTGGGCGCCGCTAAATATACGTCACAGTGCTCTGGAAAATTAGCTTGATCGCTAAAAATAACAGGTATGATAGTGCCTGAGAATGGATTTTCTACCGTTAGACGCGATGCATTACTTAATTTTGATAAGTAATGATTTTGCTTAATGACTATAAAGGAATTTGGATCTTTCAAGTGTTCCGGATTCCTGGTCCAAATGCGTAAGTAATTTGTTGCGGAAGTTAATAATTGAAATGCATAACCGTCACAATCGCCAATCCAGTGGCGTTGTAAATTAATAATATCACGCCAATCTTGAAGTGTAGGATCTTCTAAACCGTCTAACAAGGCTTTGGCGTATGCTGTCGTGCGTATAAACCATTGATTCAGTAATTTTTTCTGTACTTTAGCACCTGAGCGCCAGGAACAACCATTTGCGTCCACTTGTTCATCGGCTAGCACTGTATTATCTACGGGATCCCAATTTACTAAAGCCTAGTTTTAGTTAAATGACATTTTATATAGTATTATCATAGTATATAATTACATATTAATTATAAATTCAAATTAAACTTAACCTCATTTTGATATGCCAATCCTTTGTTGTAAAGCATTAAAAACAATTTTTGCGTCCATTTGTAATACTCCGGTGAACAAGTTGACATTTCGTGTTTCCAATCAAAAGAGCAACTTAAGGCTTGCAGTTGTTTCTTCATTTGAGCGATATTTGCATCAGTCCATTCTGCAGGCTCTACACCTCTCTGTATTGCGGCGTTTTCGGCAGGCAAACCAAATGCATCCCAGCCAATGGGTTGAAATACATTCTGACCACACATACGATGAAAGCGCGCTACCGTGTCGCTTATTGCATAAACACGTACGTGACCCATATGCAGCGTTCCAGATGGGTATGGAAACATTGGAAGCACATAGAACTTATCATTTCGTGCTGGATCAAATTGTCCCTGTGACACTTGTGTACGCCAATGAGATTCTATTTGGTGTTTAACATCATTTGTAAGCTCCGATACCTAATAAACGAAATTATATCACATTAGTACAACTCTACTTGCTTGATGAGGAGCGGTTTACCTCAATGCCGGTCGCACTTTGTGTTATAAATCGTCTTTTATAAAAGTGTTTAAAATGCTGTAACACGCCCGTACGTAAAAGTAGCTGCATTTTGAAATTTTTATTTACAAAATGTAGCTAAAATTCGAAGTAAATGCAGAAAGAGTCAAATGATTTGTGTTTTGAACGGTGTGCAACTTTCCATCTGTTATAGCAGCTGATCGGAAATTGTAATAGAACTATACAAACACTGAAAAAAAGTGCAGAATTTTCCTCTTGGTGCAACGGCACAACGCAAACTCTCGCAGAAAATTAATTGCAATGGCTGTAAAATGTGTCAGACCAAAACACATGTTTATTTTCATGCAATGATACGTAAAAATATAATTGCAACCCTGTTTTAGCTGTCATTATATATTATTATATGAAGGCAGATTTACCTGTTAAATTGTTGACGAAGGTAAATTTTAAATACATTTTAAATTATAAGGATGTATTACAGGTTTTTGTGAATAATGAATGCAGAAGGTACGCTAATTCACAATAGTCATTCGCAATTGTCCGCATCAACCGTTCTAGACTAGATTCTGCTTTTGCAAGACGAAGAGAACACTTCCTTATATCTATGAATTACTCTCTTGCCTGAACTGTTCCTCCCTAAATCCTCATGCAACTATGTATAATGAATAATACTGCTGCTGCACTTTTAATAGCATAAAGGGAGAAAATTTATTCACATTGCATTCGGTCTAATAAATGAATTAAAAAAATTTCTTAATTCATATAAAACTTTCCCTCACATGGTCGGGACTCAGTTTAAAAAATAAGAAAAACAAATGCATGTTTCATATATGATTTACTAGTTGGATTTTTCCCTGTTTTTGACCTGTATTATAATCCTAAAAGTTGGCATCACTTTTTTTCATCACTGATTTTTCTGCGCTAGCAAATTGCGGACGTAATCAAATCATCTCTTGCAAATTTAATTTGAAATTAATTAATACAAACTTAGTGAGTGTATATTCCAGCGAATAAATCATGGGAGATTCGCTGGAGAACGCTGATACATCTGTGGAGGCGGTAGCAAATGTAACCATTGTCGATTATGGAGCATTTGCTAATTATATACGTAAAGCGGTCACTATCCTACTTCCTGAAGAAGATGTTGTGCCACCTGCATTAAACTATGCTCTCGAGAATCCAGACAACCAGGAACGTATAAAAAAGTTTCTTTCGGATCCTCAAATACAAGCATTGTACATCCAAAGGAACTGCTTGAAAGGTAATTGGCATTTTACTAACGGCATTTGGTTACATATGTATATAGGTATTTCTGTACATAGCGGCTACCTACGCCCATTGTGCAAAATGGCGTCTATTAATTGCAAACATTTTGTTGAATGACGAATTTTGTTTAAAAGTTTTTAATTTGGGCTTATACCATGTGGTTTAGATTTTTAATTTGACTGTACAGTGGATTAAATTTGAAATCCAATTGGTAAAATCGATATTAATTTTCTACAATATTGTAATTAGAAAGTATCTTGACATTTGCACAGTGATGTCATGTTTCTATGGTCATGACTCATGATGATGGTATGTAATCTACTACGCATGAACACCTTTCAGTTTCTATTACTGACTTTTGTCTGGTAACCGGCTATTGTATCGTGGTAGTGGTATCCCGCACAAGTAAACAAAACACAGCTGCTATTTGTTTACAACCGGCAATTTTCATAAATTGTTTTTGTTTTGATTTACAGTGGATTTTTGCGCAATAGGAGGGAGATAGGAAATATAAATATTCATATTGTATGTGGGAGTATACTATCTTATCTTTGATCTTTAATATATTAAAATTATTACATAGTTTATGTTTAGTTACCATTATTGAATTATATATTTTAAAATATATATATTTCATTTAGAAGATGAAAACGAACAGCCAGCTGAAGGAGAGGAAGAGAAGGAGTTCGTCACCTATCAAATAAGTAATGATGTGCACTTCACCAACAGCCGCATGGCATCATTGGCTTGTATCAAACGTGGAGCTGTAATTGAGGCAGACAAATCAATACACTCTCAGTTACGTTTGATAAACTTTTCCGATGGCTCACCATACGAAACGTTGCATGCCTTCATTTCCAAATCCTTGGCACCGTACTTCAAGTCTTATGTCAAGGAATCGGGACGTGCTGATCGGGATGGTGATAAAATGGCTCCATCTGTTGAAAAGAAATTGGCTGAATTAGAGATGGGACTCTTGCATCTTCAGCAAAACATAGATATACCGGAAATTACTCTAACGGCGCATACATCTGTTAATTCGGTAATACGTAAATGTGCCGATGAAAATCGCAAAGCAAAAGTGGCAGATTTTGGTGATAAAGTAGAGGATTCATCCTTCCTTAACCAACTGCAGAATGGTGTTAATCGTTGGATTAAAGAAATCAAGAAAGTGACCATGTTGGATCGTGATCCTTCGTCGGGCACTGCTCTGCAGGTATGTACGAATTCATGCGCAACTCACATTTAAAAATTTATAAAAATTTATTTTTTTTAAATTAGGAAATCTCATTTTGGTTGAATTTGGAGCGTGCTCTGTATCGCATACAAGAAAAGCGTGAATCACCAGAAGTTGCTCTCACACTGGACATACTCAAACATGGCAAACGCTTCCATGCCACCGTGTCATTTGATACCGACACTGGTCTCAAACAGGCCTTGGCTATGGTTGCCGATTACAATCCACTTATGAAGGACTTTCCAATCAATGACTTACTATCTGCTACCGAACTGGAAAAGATACGCCCAGCGGTGCAGCAAATATTTTCACATTTGCGTAAAGTACGTAATACAAAGTATCCGATACCGCGTTGTCTCAAATTGATTGAGGCTATTTCACGTGATCTTTCACAACAATTGCTGAAAGTATTGGGTACGCGTCGTCTCATGCACATTCCATTTGATGAATTCGAACGTGTAATGAATCAATGCTTCGAGATATTCAGCTGCTGGGATGACGAGTATGATAAACTGCAAGGTTTACTGCGTGACATAGCCAAGAAGAAGCGTGACGAGCATCTGAAGATGGCATGGCGCGTATCGCCGGCTCACAAGAAGCTGCAGACACGCATGGAGCATATGCGCAAATTCCGACGCCAGCATGAGCAGTTGCGCACCGTAATATTACGTGTCTTACGTCCCACRAAGCAAGCGCAAAATAACGATGCTAATGCTGCGGAAACGAAGCAACCGTACAGCTTGGAGGCGGCCGATGCCAATGCTATCGAAGAGGTGAACTTAGCTTATGAGAATGTGAAGGAGGTGGACTGCTTGGACATAACCAAGGAGGGCTCAGAAGCTTGGGAGGCAGCTGTCAAGCGTTACGAAGAGAAAATTGGTGAGTTCAAAAAAATAAAAATACTATGAAAGTTTCACTACTTTAACGCTTTTGTAGACCGTGTTGAAGCACGCATCACTGCTCATTTGCGCGATCAGCTGGGCACCGCTAAGAATGCCAATGAAATGTTTCGCATTTTCTCGCGCTTCAATGCGCTCTTCGTGCGTCCGCATATACGCGGCGCCATACGCGAGTATCAGACACAACTTATACAACGCGTCAAGGATGATATAGATGCACTGCATGAGAAATTCAAGGTACTCTTCTAATACATGTCGTGAAAGTTCAAAATTCTTTATTATTGATTTTTGTTTTAGGTGCAATATCCACAAAGCAAAAGCTATCGSCTCTCGACGGTGCGTGACTTGCCGCCCGTAGCTGGTTCCATCATTTGGGCGCGTCAGATCGATAATCAATTGACCATGTATTTGAAGCGCGTTGAAGATGTGCTGGGTAAAGGCTGGGAAACTCATTTGGAGGGACAGAAGCTTAAAGCGGACGGTGACAGTTTCCGCAACAAGCTCTCTATTTCTGAAGTGTTCCAGGAGTGGGCACGCAAAGTACAGGAGCGTAATTTTGGCAATTCCGGACGCATCTTCACCATCGAATCGACACGTTCGCGCACCGGCCGCAGCAACGTGTTGAAATTGCGCGTAAACTTTTTGCCCGAAATCATCACACTCTCCAAGGAAGTGCGTAACATCAAGAATTTGGGCTTCAGGTTAGTTTTTTAAAAGCAGCCTTATAGAGATTTTTCAACTCTAACCTTTACCTACATTTAGGGTGCCACTTACCATTGTCAACAAGGCACACCAAGCCAATCAAATTTACCCGTATGCAATTTCTTTGATTGAGAGCGTGCGCACTTACGAACGCACATTGGAAAAGGTATAAATATGTATATATTTGCGCTGATTTTGCACTGATTTAACACACATACACATAAGTCAATACCACCAGTCCACCACATCTTTGAAACTAATACCATATAATTACTTCCAACACCCTTACAATTGCTTACATATGAACACGCATGTACTTTAAATTGCGTGCAGCTTGTAAACGCGTATTAACAGAGAAAATACATACATATCTACTCGTATATTTTTTATTTTATTTAATGTTGGCAACATTTTGTGCTAATTTCTAACGCCTCGATATTTTGCAGACTTAGTTTATTAAAAATTGTTTTTTATTTTTTCATTTCTTTTTGCCAGGGTTGCAAATTCTGCATTAAAAAATAATTGAATTAACATTAAAATTATTTTTTTTTGTGTCTTATTAAGAATAATTTTAAACGTTCAAAAAATTCAAACACCGACTTGAAAAATAAAGAAAGAAATCCAAAGTTTATAATTAACAAAAATTATTTTCGAACTTCGCCCATGCGTACCTCGTGTTCCAACATCATATTCCATATTCTCGAGCAGTGGTCGTCAAATTCACACATACAAACGTTTTAGTTTTTTTGTGTTATTAAATTTTAAGCCACTACTATAGTAATTATGGACTTTCGGTGCCTCCGTCAATAGCTTTGTTCATTTTTTGTTCATTCTGATTTGGAATTAAAAACTAAATGTTAAATTTTTAAATTCGAAACTTCAATTAAAAACTAATTATATACCTTTGTTTTGAAAATTTTATTATAAAAATATTTAAGGAAGAACATTGCAACCCTGATTTCTGCTTAATCCTAATTTCGTTGTAAGCTCGCAATTATGCAAACATGCAAATTGGTTTCTTAAATTAAATGTCTCCATTATGCTTCTCTCTTAAATATCACATAATAATACACCATAATATCTATTAATATGCCACTAAACGCGCAACGGTTTTAAACTCTCTCTCAACAAACAATATCGAATACCTCCCTCTCTTACATGCAGCTAAATAATAGGAGTTTAGCACAAAATTCAGTATTCAAGGTAGTGTTATTGTTAATAAATGTCTCTTAAATAGCATTATGTATTTATATAATCATTTGCACTTAGTATATTTTATATCACAATCGAAATAATTCTTACCAAACATACTAGTTTATGCAAATGCATGCTTTGAACATCCGAAAAGCAACTTTGTGCGCACTTCCCCTTACGTAATGCAAGTATTTAAGAATATTTTCCTTGCTTATTAGATTGAAGATCGCGCCAGTATTGTGCCACTCGTAGCTGGCTTACGTAAGGAAGTGTTGAATTTGATTTCTGAAGGCATTGGTTTGGTCTGGGAGTCGTACAAACTCGATCCCTACGTTTTGCGTCTCTCTGAATGTGTCACACAGTTCCAGGAGAAGGTGAGCTTGCCTACAATTTAGTCATAAACTGTTAAACCAACACACACTTGCACTTAGGTCGAAGATTTGCTTGTTGTCGAGGAGCAATTGGATGTTGATGTGCGTTCATTGGAGACTTGCCCGTACAGCGCAGCTACTTTCACTGAAATCTTATCGAAAATTCAACATGCCGTCGATGCTTTGTCACTGAAACAATACTCCAACTTGAACGTGTGGGTCACACGCCTCGATGAAGAAGTTGAAAAGAAATTGGCTATGCGTCTGCAGGCCGGCATACARGCTTGGACCGAGGCATTGACTGGTAGCAAGAAAGAACGCGATCTTTCCATGGACACCGATGCCCCAGCACAGCCGACACACAAGCTGGGCGGAGAGCCACAGATCCAAAATGCTATACACGAGATACGCATCACCAATCAGCAAATGTATTTGTATCCCTCCATCGAGGAGGCACGTTTCCAAATCATGCAACAATTGTTCGCTTGGCAAGCGATTGTCACCTCACAGGTGCGCTTGCAGAGCACACGCTATCAAGTCGGCTTGGACAAGCATGCGCCACCCACTTATCGCAACTTGTTGACAAAATTGCCAGAAGCCTTGATTTTGGAGAATGCTTATGGCGCCATTGAGAATAAAATCAGCGAAGTGCGCAATTATGTCGAGGAATGGTTGCGTTATCAGAGTTTGTGGGACTTGCAGGCGGACACCTTGTATGGGCGTTTGGGTGAAGATGTCAACTTGTGGATTAAATGCTTGAATGACATCAAGAAATCACGCACCACATTCGATACGTCCGATACGCGTCGTGCCTATGGTCCGATTGTCATTGACTATGCTAAAGTGCAAGCCAAGGTCACCTTGAAGTATGATTCTTGGCATAAGGAGGCATTGGGCAAGTTTGGCACCTTGCTAGGCAACGAAATGACTACATTTCACTCGAAGGTGTCGAAGTCGCGTACCGATTTGGAGATGCAAAGCATTGGTAAGCTCAATAAATTAAGTTAACAAAGTTGAATTTGAGTATAAAAGGGTCGGTAATTTATTATTAAAAGCAATACTGTTAAGTTCACAGATTTGTTATGGGCGTGTCACGGCCTACTTCTGAGCAAATTTTAGTACAAAAAGTAGTACTGTTATTTTCATAAATTCATTATGGGCGGGCATCCATTACTTCTAGGTGAAATTTCATATAATTTCGAGTCTCAATAAAATTTAATYTCGTTCTGTCCGATCGGTCCCTTAAATTCGCCTACTTACGAAATGAAAATAATATCCACGTGTCAAATTATTTTTTATCGCAACAGAGGCAGCCAGCACTTCGGATGCCGTTAGCTTCATTACTTACGTACAATCATTGAAGAAGGACATGATCTCTTGGGACAAACAAGTGGAGGTGTTCCGTGAGGCGCAACGCATTCTWGAGCGCCAACGCTTCCAATTCCCCAACAACTGGTTGCATGTGGACAACATCGAGGGTGAATGGTCGGCATTCAATGAGATCATTAAGCGCAAAGACACAGCCATACAAACKCAAGTGGCCAGTTTGCAAGCTAAAATTGTGGCCGAGGACAAGGCTGTGGAGACACGCACGCTTGATTTCTTGAACGACTGGGAGAAGAACAAACCCACTGGCGGCAAGATAAGACCCGACGATGCACTGCAACATTTGCAACTGTTCGAAACGAAGTATTCACGTTTGAAGGAGGAGCGCGATAATGTGGCCAAGGCCAAGGAAGCGCTGGAATTGCAGGAATCTGCTATACCCAATAACAGCTCGGAGCGTATGAATGTCGCCTTGGAGGAGTTGCAGGACTTGCGTGGTGTCTGGAGTGAGCTTTCTAAAGTTTGGACACAAATCGACGAGACCAGGTGCGTGGCTTTCTTTCTCGTTATTAATTCAGATAAGTTTGTATAATAACTGTTTAATTTCCAGAGAGAAACCGTGGTTATCGGTGCAACCACGCAAATTGCGTCAACAACTTGAGGCAATGATGACTCAACTGAAGGAGCTGCCTGCACGCTTGCGCATGTATGAGTCATATGAATATGTGAAGAAACTCATACAGAGTTACATTAAGGTGAATATGCTGATCGTTGAGCTTAAGTCGGATGCTCTCAAGGAGCGTCACTGGAAACAACTGACCAAACAGTTACGCGTTAACTGGGTCATCTCCGATTTGTCGCTCGGTCAAGTGTGGGATGTGAATTTGCAGAAGAATGAAAATATCGTCAAGGACATCATACTGGTGGCGCAGGGTGAAATGGCATTAGAGGAGTTCTTGAAGCAAGTGCGCGAATCGTGGCAGAGCTATGAACTAGACCTAATTAACTATCAGAATAAATGTCGCATCATACGCGGTTGGGATGATCTATTCAACAAAGTCAAGGAACACATTAATTCGGTTGCCGCTATGAAACTCTCACCCTACTATAAAGTTTTCGAAGAGGAGGCTTTGACGTGGGAAGAGAAATTGAATCGCATAAATGCCCTGTTCGATGTATGGATTGACGTGCAACGTCGTTGGGTCTACTTGGAGGGCATTTTCTCTGGTAGCGCTGATATCAAAACATTGCTGCCGGTGGAAACTTCACGTTTCCAAAGCATCAGCTCTGAGTTTTTGGGTCTCATGAAAAAAGTGACCAAGTCACCGAAAGTTATGGACGTATTGAATATACCGGCAGTACAACGTTCGCTAGAACGTCTTGCTGATCTGTTGGGTAAAATACAAAAGGCTTTGGGCGAGTATTTGGAGCGTGAGCGTACCTCCTTCCCACGTTTCTACTTCGTGGGTGATGAGGATCTCTTGGAGATTATTGGTAATAGCAAGAATATTGCACGTTTGCAGAAGCACTTCAAGAAAATGTTTGCCGGCGTTGCTGCTATTTTGTTGAACGAGGATAATACCGTTATTTTGGGTATTTCATCACGTGAAGGTGAAGAAGTTAAATTCATGAATCCCGTATCCACGGTCGAACATCCCAAAATCAATGAATGGCTCTCACTCGTCGAGAAGCAAATGCGTTTCACTTTGGCTTCACTTCTGGCACAAGCCGTACAGGACATCAAACAATTCCGTGATGGTAAAATTGATCAGCAGAAGTACATGGAATGGTGTGACAAATATCAGGCACAGATTGTCGTGCTTGCTGCGCAAATTCTGTGGTCGGAGGATGTGGAAGCGGCTTTGCAACAAGCCTCGGAGACCAATAACTCCAAGCCAATGCAGCGCGTGTTGGGCACTGTCGAGTCCACACTGAACGTGCTCGCCGATTCCGTTTTGCAAGAGCAGCCACCACTGCGCAGACGCAAATTGGAGCATTTGGTATGTGTTCAGAGAGTTTTCCTGTCTGCTTATAGAAACATTTCTTATTTAATAAAACTTGTATTGCTTTTCTCTAGATTAATGAGTTCGTACACAAGCGTACCGTTACACGCCGCTTGATTGCCAATGGCGTCACAAGCCCCAAATCCTTCCAATGGCTCTGCGAAATGCGTTTCTACTTCGATCCACGTCAAACCGAGGTAAGTAAAGTGGCTCATTAGTAAATATATACATTTACTGTCACTATTACTGTAAACTCTCTACACAGGTGTTGCAACAACTGACCATTCACATGGCCAATGCCCGATTCTACTATGGTTTCGAATACCTAGGTGTACAGGATCGTCTTGTGCAGACCCCACTTACGGATCGCTGTTACTTGACCATGACACAAGCGTTGGAATCACGTTTGGGCGGTTCGCCCTTCGGTCCAGCCGGTACCGGTAAAACTGAGTCTGTCAAAGCTCTCGGCAATCAACTTGGTCGTTTTGTGTTGGTCTTCAATTGTGACGAGACTTTCGATTTCCAAGCTATGGGTCGTATTTTTGTTGGTCTATGTCAGGTTGGCGCTTGGGGTTGCTTTGATGAGTTCAATCGTTTGGAGGAGCGCATGTTGTCGGCTTGTTCACAACAGATACAGACCATACAAGAGGCACTCAAATACGAGATGGATACGAACAAAGAGAGTATAACTGTTGAATTGGTTGGCAAGCAAGTGCGCGTCTCGCCTGATATGGCTATATTTATTACAATGAATCCCGGTTATGCTGGCCGTTCCAATTTGCCCGATAATTTGAAGAAGCTCTTCCGTTCTTTGGCTATGACTACTCCTGATCGCCAGCTCATTGCTGAGGTCATGTTGTTCTCACAAGGTTTCCGTTCTGCCGAAAAGTTAGCTTGCAAGATTGTGCCATTCTTCAAGCTTTGCGACGAACAGCTGTCCAATCAAAGTCATTATGACTTCGGTTTACGTGCGCTCAAGTCGGTGTTGATCTCGGCTGGCAATGTGAAACGTGATCGCATTATGAAGATTAAGGAAACAATGCGTCAACGCGGTGAGGAAAATATCGACGAGGCTTCGGTGGCTGAAAATTTGCCAGAGCAAGAGATCCTCATACAATCGGTTTGTGAGACCATGGTGCCCAAACTTGTGGCCGAGGATATACCATTGCTCTTCTCATTGCTGAGCGACGTTTTCCCCAATGTTGGCTATACGCGGGCCGAAATGAAGGGACTAAAGGAGGAGATACGCAAAGTGTGTCAAGAAGACTATTTGGTTTGCGGCGAAGGTGATGAACAGGGTGCTGCCTGGATGGAGAAGGTAAGCGAACGAGCGGACTACATTTGTGTGTTTGTTGTTGCTTTGTTAGTGTATGACTCTTACTGTCTTGTATAACGTATCTAAGTTGTGAAGGAGTGATTGAATATTTATATTCTCGCAATATAGAGATTGAGAAGTCAACAGCTATATCCGTGTGTCTGCATATACGCAACCTAGTCCCTCAGGAGATTTCAATGAGATGATTTCCTAAGATATCGATGTGATATTTTTCACACGTCCTTTTCTCCTCAAGGGCATTTCCTATAGCACATAACTGCCACACAAACTGAATTATCAAAATCAAGTCCGTGTATGGAAGCTCATCGACCAAAATCTAGTCGTTATATGAAAAGGTTTTTGTTTGTGAAGGTCATTACCACAATTTTTCTTAACATTCCTTAAACTTGCGAGAGTAYCTTATGTTCGGTTCCACCCGARCTTAACGCTTTCTTACTTATTTAGTTATTATATCGTGCATTGTTTCAAACAAAAAACAAACACAACTTATTTTCGAGCACTTCCTTCGCACGAATGTTTGTTATTGCACTGTACTTATTTCGTGTAAATTGATGTGTTTAGTTCGTAATTTGACAATATTTAAGAAGATTCTCCTAATGTATGCACTTTGMTATTTAATTAATGCTTGCTTTACACGCGCAATTACCGAAAATCACTGAATGAATTACATAACGTTGATAAAACAGAATGCGCAAGGATTCGGTGAGACGTGGGTGGAAAAAGTAAGACGCTTAAACCCTTCCGATTTCTTATTTTACAACMAAAATATATATAATATTTTCCTATCAAGCAAGTTTAGATAGTCGAAATTTGTAATTTGTAAACGTACTGCGATGCCTGAATACATATTTCTATTGCTTGCCAATTTGATTAGTGCAAAATTTAAGCTTGCTCCTCATTGCCCTCCCCCCAAATTGCCGATTTCTTTTACATTTMTCTCTAATATGCGTAACACTTTACCATGAATAGGTGCTGCAATTGTATCAAATCTCCAATCTCAATCACGGTTTGATGATGGTCGGTCCATCCGGTTCTGGCAAATCGACAGCCTGGCGCACTTTGCTCAAAGCTTTGGAGCGTTTCGAGGGTACTGAAGGTGTTGCGCATGTCATCGATCCCAAAGCCATTTCCAAGGAGGCACTCTATGGTGTTATGGATCAGAATACGCGCGAGTGGACCGACGGTCTCTTCACGCATGTGCTGCGTAAAATCATCGATAATGTGCGTGGTGAAATCAACAAGCGTCAATGGATTATCTTCGATGGTGATGTCGATCCCGAGTGGGTCGAGAATTTGAATTCCGTTTTGGATGACAACAAATTGCTCACCTTGCCGAATGGTGAACGTCTATCGTTGCCGCCCAATGTGCGCATAATGTTTGAAGTGCAGGATCTGAAGTTCGCCACACTAGCCACCGTCTCACGTTGTGGCATGGTTTGGTTCTCGGAGGATGTACTCTCCACCGAAATGATATTTGAGAACTATCTGTCGCGATTGCGCAGTATTCCACTTGAGGATGGCGATGAAGACTTTGTTGGTGTTGTTAAGCCAGCTACTAATAAGGATAAAGAAGAAGAGGTTTCGCCATCACTGCAAGTGCAACGTGATATTGCTTTGTTGTTGCAGCCATACTTCTCGGCTGATGGCATTGTGGTGCGCAGTTTGGAGTACGCCATGGAGCAAGAGCATATTATGGATTTCACGCGCTTGCGTGCACTCAGTTCGCTATTTTCTATGCTGAACCAAGCTGCAAGGTGCGTAGACTTATATTTTCAACTCTACTGAGGGCTAGTGGAATGTCAAAAATAAAAATTTTGGCATTTTGGCTCCACAAAGTTATTTTCACATATTTTGGGGAATCAAAAACAACAACAATTTCATTATCACTTCTATTTCAGAAATGTGCTCAACTTCAATTCACAACATCCCGATTTCCCATGTTCTGCCGACCAACTGGAGCAATATATACCGAAAGCACTGGTTTACTCTGTACTCTGGTCCTTCGCTGGCGATGCTAAACTTAAAGTACGCACTGATCTGGGTGACTTTGTACGCAGTGTTACCACCATACCGCTGCCGGGCGCTGCTGGCGCACCTATTATCGACTACGAAGTTAGCATGAATGGCGAATGGGTGCCATGGTCGAACAAGGTGCCGGTTATTGAAGTTGAAACACACAAAGTGGCCTCACCTGACATTGTTGTGCCCACATTGGATACTGTGCGCCACGAGTCGCTCTTGTACACTTGGCTGGCCGAACATAAACCATTGGGTGGGTTATCTTGTGAAGATTTACCAATTCAATAATAGTATTCTCTATCTATCCCTATCTATCTATTTATAGTCTGTCTCTTATACACATCTAGATGTGTATAAGAGACAGCTTGTACACTTGGCTGGCCGAACATAAACCATTGGGTGGGTTATCTTGTGAAGATTTACCAATTCAATAATAGTATTCTCTATCTATCCCTATCTATCTATTTATAGTATTATGCGGGCCACCTGGTTCTGGTAAAACGATGACATTGTTCTCAGCACTGCGGGCTTTACCCGATATGGAAGTGGTTGGCTTGAACTTCTCGTCAGCTACCACACCCGAGCTTTTGCTCAAAACTTTCGATCACTATTGCGAGTATCGTAAGACGCCTAACGGTGTTGTGCTTTCGCCAGTGCAGGTACGAGAAAAATTCAAAAATATTGTCTTTTTGTCTTATATATTTCTCTTTTTTGGATACAGATTGGCAAGTGGCTCGTGCTATTCTGCGATGAAATCAATTTGCCGGACATGGACACATACGGCACACAACGTGTAATATCATTTTTGCGTCAGCTGGTCGAACACAAGGGCTTCTATCGCGCCAGCGATCAAGCTTGGGTTTCGCTAGAACGCATACAATTCGTGGGCGCTTGTAATCCACCCACAGATCCGGGTCGTAAACCACTTTCACACCGTTTCCTACGTCACGTGCCAATCATTTATGTAGACTATCCGGGTGAGACTTCGCTCAAACAAATCTATGGCACCTTCTCGCGAGCAATGTTGCGCATGATGCCGTCATTGCGCGGCTACGCCGAACCGCTGACCAATGCTATGGTCGAGTTTTATTTGGCATCCCAAGATCGCTTCACGCAAGACATGCAACCGCACTATGTGTACTCGCCGCGTGAGATGACACGTTGGGTACGTGGTATTTGCGAGGCCATACGTCCGCTTGATTCGTTACCAGTGGAGGGTTTGGTGCGTTTGTGGGCGCATGAGGCCCTACGTTTGTTCCAAGACAGGCTGGTTGAGGAATCAGAACGTCGCTGGACCAATGAGAATATCGACATTGTGGCACTGAAACACTTCCCTGGTATCAATCAAGAGGAGGCATTGACGCGACCCATTCTCTACAGTAATTGGTTGTCTAAAGACTATATGCCCGTTAATCGTGAAGAATTGCGAGACTATGTGCGCGCACGTCTCAAGGTCTTCTACGAGGAGGAGCTCGACGTACCGCTGGTGCTGTTCGATGAAGTTTTAGAGCACGTCTTGCGCATCGATCGTATATTCCGTCAGCCGCAAGGGCATTTACTGCTGATTGGTGTGTCTGGCGCTGGCAAAACGACACTTTCACGTTTTGTCGCTTGGATGAATGGTCTATCGATATTCCAAATTAAAGTACACAACAAATACACTGGTGAAGATTTCGATGAAGATCTACGTTGTGTGCTGAGACGCTCCGGTTGCAAGGATGAAAAGATCGCTTTCATTTTGGACGAGTCGAATGTTTTGGATTCCGGCTTCTTGGAACGCATGAATACGCTGTTGGCTAACGGCGAAGTGCCCGGTCTGTTCGAGGGCGATGAATACACTACACTGATGACACAATGTAAGGAGGGCGCACAGCGCGAGGGCTTGATGTTGGACTCAAGTGATGAGTTATATAAATGGTGTGTAAAAATATATTTTTCAGCACGCACAAATAACTAAAATGATTTGAATGAAAATTTGCAAACATTTCCTTCATATTTTTCACCATACAGGTTCACCCAGCAAGTTATGCGCAACTTGCACGTAGTCTTCACCATGAACCCGTCAACAGACGGTCTTAAAGATCGTGCGGCCACCTCACCCGCGCTCTTCAATCGTTGCGTGCTTAACTGGTTCGGCGACTGGTCGGATTCGGCACTCTTCCAGGTGGGCAAAGAGTTYACCACACGCGTCGATTTGGAAAAACAAAATTGGAGCGCACCCGATTTCTTCCCATCAGTGTGCCCCTTGGTGCCGGCACAACCAACACATCGCGATGCGGTCATCAACAGTTGTGTGTATGTACACCAAACGCTGCATCAAGCCAATGCACGACTMGCCAAGCGCGGCGGTCGCACCATGGCGGTCACACCACGTCACTATCTGGACTTTATACATCACTTTGTCAAGTTGTATAATGAGAAGCGTAGCGACTTGGAAGAGCAGCAATTGCACTTGAATGTGGGTCTTAATAAAATTGCCGAAACTGTCGAGCAGGTGGAGGAGATGCAGAAGTCATTGGCCGTTAAGAAGCAGGAGCTGCAGGCCAAAAATGAGGCAGCCAATGCCAAGCTCAAGCAGATGTTCAAGGATCAGCAAGAAGCCGAGAAGAAGAAGATACAGTCGCAGGAGATACAAATACGCCTGGCCGATCAGACGGTGAAAATCGAGGAGAAACGTAAATATGTCATGGCCGACTTGGCACAAGTGGAACCGGCTGTAATCGAGGCGCAACAAGGTAAACGCTTGCTTGTACGCTACAAACAAGCCATAAACTATTTATTTATGTTTTAATGAGATTGAAAATGTTTAAGTTTAATTTAAGCGACTCGTAACGTTAACACTCTAAGGTTCAAGTGATATTTTTTATATATTTTAGTGTAGAAATTTTCAAGCAGCGCACATAAATATATTTATACCGTTAGTAGGTTTATACACTGGTGACACTTATATGATTTTATATTTCAACACCCCTTTATTATTTGCTTTTGACCACCGTTTAAACCAACTGTGCATTTCTTGCAAACACTTTATCACTTTAGCTGTAAGCGCCATTAAAAAGAAACACTTGGCTGAGGTGCGTTCCATGGCCAATCCACCGGCTGTTGTTAAGTTAGCATTGGAATCAGTCTGCGAGCTGCTCAGCGAGACTGCCACCGATTGGAAGGCGATACGTGGCATACTTGTCAAAGATAGTTTTATTCCGTCCATTGTTAATTTGAGAACAGAGAATATCACGTACGGCAATACACAATACTATTTTTTATCATAACTTATGTATATTGTAAACTAATTTAACTATAATAATAATATTAAGCAAACCAAATTCAAAATTGTCACTTACACACACGCCCACACGCATATATATATATATAAATATACACTGCATAAATATGCCGCAACAGGCAAAAGACCAAACTCCAATATAACACAGTCGCCATCTCTTCACCCCAAACACATCCAAATTGGCTTCATGTGGCTATTGTGAAAATTACATATACACATACACATACATATACATACATACTATTAAACAGTGGCTCAGTATTGTATATTATAATTGTATATCTAAAACATATCCATATAATTTAATAACCGCGCTGGGGTTTACTAAACTCTTACTTTTGTTTTTCAATTACACATTCATTTTTTTAATTTTATTAGTATTATTTATATATATATATTTTTTTTTTTTGCATCGTCCATTTTCAACGAAATAGTGCATTCACCACATTTTTGCATCAGTTTAGCACATGTGTATAGCATTTTTACCGTTACTCTCATGTGTTCCTCTAGTTTTACAGTAATATACTTGAACTACTTATAATAGTGATTTTAATATATTTATATCACAAATAATATAAAATGAAGTTCCTAAATGCATACTACTTATATACATAAGTACATACATATATGTTTTTTAAGGCAGATACAGTTTTATTCAATAACTATTCGTGTATGTATTTGAATATTATTAATGTATTTAACAAATAAAAAACTATATTTTATAATGTAGACTTGTTGAGAGTGCTGTGATAAAAATTTTGAAATGTGCTTTTAGGCGCATATGCCCATTCCGCGTAATTGGGTATGAAAATATGAATGAAAACAAGAAAAAACGATAACTGCTTCCACCGGAGCTAGAATACTTTTTATAAATGAAAAATACCTTTCCTTGATGGATTAGTTTGTGCGGCAGCTATATGTTWTAGAGAGATYGTAGTGTTAAATCTAGTCAAATAATAATGGAGTATGTTTCTGCTAATTTTGGGTTACTAAACCCGAAAATGATAGKGAGAATTCCCTAAMACGTAAGATTTTAWCTGTTGTACTCACRGGGTGCASKGGTCAAACCACCACCATTTACTAAAATCATAAAAATAGCTGTTCGTGATGGGAAATTTTTTGAACTGAAATTCGCATTCGCCAAATGCCTGTAAAAGAGTGTATTTAACAAATTTCGCACTCCCAACAAGTCTACATTATTAAATTAAGTTAATAACTACTAAACTCTTTACTTATGTATATATATAAATATGTCTGTGTCTGCAGGTTTTGGTTAGCAATTAATCTTTTTTTAAATTAGAACAGGCAACTTATACAGCACGCCAGCAATCAAGTTGTTGGATCGGACTTCTGCATAGAACCACAACATATTTAACAAAAACACGATGAATAGAGATGTCCCCCTATATATTTATAACAGTTTTAAGCCAATTAGCATTAATGATTTTACTAAATGAGTCAGTTTATAACTTTTTTTTTTTTGTTGTTTACTTACTACTACCATACTATTACTACTTTTTACTCACCACACACTCACCACCAAACCCGCTTGATTCACTTTAGCCGTTAAATCGATACGTAAGCAACAACTTGTTGAAGTTCGTACCATGGCCAATCCACCATCGGTGGTGAAATTGGCTCTGGAGTCAATCTGTCTGCTACTGGGTGAGAATGCGACCGACTGGAAATCAATTCGTGCTGTTATAATGCGAGAAAACTTTATAAATTCAATTGTATCTAACTTCAATACTGAAAATATAACGTAAGCATGAAAACAACAACAACGATATAATAAGTTTAACTTTTGTTTATGATTTTGTTGTTTACATATATTTAAAAAAAATTTTTTTTTTGTTATATTTTCTTGGTTCTTTTATTATTTGTGTTATTTGACTAAGCTGTGCAATTGATTGGTTGTTGTAATTTGATATTTGATGATTTTTTACTCTTAAATATAAAGCCAACAATACAAATGAACACTCACAAAACCTTAAAGGCATTTTAAAAAGAAGTGTTAAGTTGATATTATTAAAATTAAAAAAAAAGTATAATTTGAACTATTTATTTTTAGTTAAAAAATAATCATTAATGTTAAAAATATTATAAAAATG
>NW_017536185.1:1974021-2014394 GCF_001853355.1 Bactrocera latifrons | reverse complement strand
TATATTTTAATTAGTAACGTTACTTTTACTTTTGCAAATACTTGTGTGTACAATTTTTATTAATGCAGCTATGCAAAATACTGCTATTTCGATCAATTGCACCAGCTCGCCTGAGATTTTTTGTTTAAGTAAAATTATTCTTAATTTATATTTAATTTTCAATTGTTAATTTTTTTGTTGTAGTTTTATTTCTTTTTTATTTGAAAAAGTTTAGTCTTCCCCCCCTTTTACTGCAATTGGATAGACGCGTTTTCGTAGTATTTGCTCTAGCGTTGTGAAATACGTATTCATAAGCGTTTGCTGCTTGGTTCGTGTTATATAACTTGATTTTTATTATATTTTATTAATTTGCATTTTTTGTTGTAATAAATTCGGTGTTGGTATTATTATTTTTTGATATAACTCGACGTCAACTGCTTCCTATTAATTGCGTAAAATTCCCATTTTTGGTTCTGGCTTTTAGTTTATTCTTTATTGTTAATAGTAAACGCTTTGCTTGCATAACATACACTTCGATTGGTGATTTTTTATTCATGTACACATTTTGAAAAAAATAAAATGAAATAATAATTGTATGGAAATTAATATAATTTTTATTTTTAATTAAAAATAATRCAGCGATGAAGTGCGCGAAAAGATGAAGAACAAATATCTCAGCAATCCGGACTATAACTTCGAGAAGGTCAATCGCGCCAGTATGGCTTGTGGCCCTATGGTGAAATGGGCCATTGCACAGGTAAATAAACAAAAACCTGCCACATGAGTGTAAATTATAAAAAAAAATTCTCCGCCATTGCCACAGATTGAATACGCCGACATGTTGAAGCGTGTCGAACCACTGCGTGAGGAATTGCGTTCGCTCGAAGAGCAAGCCGATGTGAATCTGCAAAGCGCCAACGAAACCAAGGAGCTCGTTGAACAGCTCGAGCGCAGTATTGCCGCCTACAAGGAGGAGTATGCACAGCTCATCTCGCAGGCGCAGGCTATTAAGACAGACTTGGAGAATGTGCAAGCCAAAGTTGATCGTTCGATTGCTTTGCTGAAGAGCTTGAACATCGAACGTGAGCGTTGGGAGTGCACCAGCGAGACATTCAAATCGCAAATGTCCACTATTATTGGCGACGTTTTGTTGTCGGCGGCATTTATTGCTTACGGTAAATTATAAACTGAATGTTTATTTCGAACAAAGAAACAATTTCTTTTTTTTTAACTCCAACAGGTGGCTACTTCGATCAACACTATCGTTTGAATCTCTTCACCACTTGGTCGCAGCATCTACAGTCGGCCAATATACAATATCGTGCTGACATGGCGCGTACCGAGTATCTGTCGAATCCCGACGAACGTTTGCGTTGGCAAGCGAACGCGCTACCGACCGATGATCTCTGCACTGAGAACGCCATTATGCTTAAGCGTTTCAACCGCTATCCACTCATTATCGATCCCTCAGGACAGGCCACCACCTTCTTGCTCAATGAGTATGCTGGCAAGAAAATTACGAAAACTTCATTCTTGGACGATTCATTCCGCAAGAATTTGGAGTCGGCATTGCGTTTCGGCAACCCACTGCTTGTGCAAGATGTTGAGAATTACGATCCCATATTGAATCCCGTGCTCAATCGTGAATTACGTCGTACTGGCGGTCGTGTGTTGATCACACTCGGCGATCAGGATATCGATTTGTCGCCCTCATTTGTTATTTTCTTGTCGACACGTGACCCAACTGTGGAATTCCCACCGGATATTTGCTCACGTGTCACTTTTGTCAACTTCACTGTAACACGCAGCTCTTTGCAGTCACAGTGTTTGAATCAAGTATTGAAAGCTGAGCGCCCAGATATTGATGAGAAGCGTTCGGATCTGTTGAAATTGCAGGGCGAATTCCGCTTGCGTTTGCGTCAGCTGGAGAAGAGTCTGTTGCAGGCTTTGAACGATGCAAAGGGTAAGATTCTTGATGATGACTCCGTGATTACCACGCTGGAAACGTTGAAGAAGGAAGCGTACGACATCAATCAAAAGGTGGACGAGACGGATAAGGTTATCGCGGAAATYGAGACTGTCTCACAACAGTATTTGCCGTTGTCGGTGGCTTGCAGTAATATTTATTTCACMATGGACAGCTTGAACCAGGTGCACTTCCTCTATCAATATTCGCTGAAAATGTTCTTGGACATTTTCTCCACTGTCTTGTACAACAACACGAAGTTGGATGGCAAGAGCGAGTATTCGGAGCGTTTGGGGATCGTCACGAAGGACCTCTTCCAGGTGAGTTKTTGATTGCAAGCTCAACAAAATAAGTTTTATTATATATTTTCTATAAAATATTTATATTCATAATAATTATGTCTTCGCAGGTCTGCTATGAGCGTGTGGCACGTGGCATGTTGCACAATGATCGTCTGACATTCGCTTTGCTGATGTGCAAGATACACCTCAAGGGCACTTCAGAACAAAATTTGGATTCCGAATTCAACTTTTTCTTACGCAGTCGTGAGGGTCTGTTGGCCAATTCGACACCGGTCGAAGGACTAACTGCCGAACAAATAGAGAGCGTTAACCGTTTGCAAACACGTTTGCCSATTTTCCGCAAGTTGATTGAAAAACTCAAATCGATGCCCGAGCTGGGCGCATGGTTGCAACAAAGTTCACCAGAACAATGTGTGCCACAATTGTGGGATGAGTCAAAGGCACTCTCACCCATCGTTAGCTCTATACATCAATTGCTGTTGATACAAGCCTTCCGACCAGATCGTGTCATTGCCGCTGCACATAAGGTGGTCGATGCTGTGCTCGGTGTAGATTTCATGCCGAACGCCGAGAAGGAATTGGACTTGGCCGCTGTTGTGGAGAAGCAGTTGAACTGCAACACACCCGCATTGCTGTGCTCAGTGCCCGGTTTTGATGCCTCCGGACGTGTGGACGACTTGGCTGCCGAGCTCAATAAACAGATCTCGAGTATTGCCATTGGTTCGGCGGAGGGCTTCAATCAGGCTGAGCGCGCCATCAACATGGCCTGCAAGAGCGGTCGCTGGGTGCTGCTGAAGAACGTACACTTGGCACCGCAATGGTTGGTGCAATTAGAGAAGAAATTACATTCGCTGCAGCCACATTCGGGCTTCAGGCTATTCCTCACCATGGAGATCAATCCCAAGGTGCCGGTCAACTTGTTGCGCGCCGGCCGCATTTTCGTTTTCGAACCGCCGCCAGGCATACGCGCCAACTTGTTACGCACATTCTCGACGGTGCCGGTGGCGCGCATGATGAAAACGCCCAGCGAACGCGCACGTCTCTATTTCTTGCTGGCCTGGTTCCATGCCATCGTGCAAGAGCGTCTACGCTACGTACCGCTTGGCTGGGCCAAGAAGTACGAGTTCAATGAGTCGGATTTGCGCGTCGCGTGCGACACGCTGGACACCTGGATCGACACGACCGCAATGGGTCGCACCAATTTGCCGCCGGAGAAGGTGCCATGGGACGCGTTGGTCACACTATTGTCGCAATCCATCTACGGCGGTAAAATTGACAACGACTTCGATCAGCGTTTGCTGACCTCATTCTTGAAGAAACTGTTTACGGCACGCAGCTTCGAAAGCGATTTCGCGCTTGTGGCCAATGTTGATGGCGGTGCCGGCGGTCAGCGGCACATCACCATGCCCGACGGTACACGTCGTGATCACTTCTTGAAGTGGATCGAGAATTTGTCCGACCGCCAGACGCCTTCCTGGCTCGGTTTGCCCAACAATGCGGAGAAGGTGTTGTTAACCACACGTGGCACAGACTTAGTGAGCAAGCTCCTGAAGATGCAACAGCTAGAGGATGACGACGAATTGGCTTACAGCGTGGAGGAGCATGCCGAGGCCGCTAATGCAAATGCAACGCGTCAAGAAGATGGCCGTCCATCATGGATGAAGACATTACATAACTCGGCAACGGCTTGGTTAGAACTTTTRCCCAAAAACTTGCCCGTGCTCAAGCGCACCGTGGAGAACATCAAGGATCCATTGTATCGTTACTTCGAACGTGAAGTCACTTCGGGCGCTAAATTGCTGACAACCGTCATTTCCGATCTACAGGATGTAGTGCTGATTTGCCAAGGCGAAAAGAAGCAAACCAATCATCACCGCTCGATGTTGTCAGAGTTGGTGCGTGGCATCATACCGAAGGGCTGGAAGCGCTACACCGTGCCAGTCGGCTGCACCGTTATACAATGGATCACTGATTTCAGCAATCGCGTGCAGCAGCTACAGAAGGTATCGAAGCTGGTATCGCAAGCAGGCGCCAAAGAGTTACAGGTGYGTACCAGTTGGGTTTAATATTTAACCTGAAATATATTAACGGTATTTTTAAATTTCGTTAAGACATTCCCCGTTTGGTTGGGCGGCTTATTGAATCCCGAAGCTTACATCACTGCGACACGCCAATGTGTTGCTCAGGCAAACAGTTGGTCGCTGGAGGAATTGGCTCTAGAGGTGACCATTACCGAGTCGAGTGCAAATCCCGATCAAAAGGATAGTAGTTTCGGCGTGACTGGCTTGAAGTTGCAAGGCGCACAATGCAAGAATAACGAGCTGCTCTTGGCCTCGACAATTATGATGGACCTGCCACTCACCGTACTCAAATGGGTGAAGTAAGTAGCAGTTGTTTAATTTATCGCGCAATTTTTACTTGAATTTAATACTAAATATTTTGTGCATTTGTGTTTATTGCAGGGCTTCCACTGAGACGCGCGTTAGCAAGCTCACCTTGCCGGTTTATTTGAACTCTACGCGCACGGAGCTTTTGTTCACAGTTGATTTGGCAGTCGCTGCCGGTCAGGACCCACATAGCTTCTACGAGCGTGGTGTTGCTGTGCTTACTTCTACYGCTTTGAACTAAATTGAGCGCGTGAAGTGCATTCCTGGGCTCAACATAATAAATGCGCATATATTTATCCACATTATTCAATATTCAATATTATCAAAAATAATAAATTAAATTTACTTGCTATGTCATATAAATGTATGTATACACTTACAAAGTGTTTTTGGCTTCAATATAACAGTGTTAATCAGTGGCATTCAATATTTCGAATATTCAATACCCAAGCGTTAAATAAAATTTACTCAATATGCATTCAAAATATTTAGTGTTATTTTTTACATGACAATTTTTTCCTAAAAATAGTAAAATTTTTAAGGATGATTTTTAACGAAACTGTGGCATCAATGAATTAAAACATTCTTAGGGTATCAAATAATTGGTTGGCAACTCTGGTTCGCTTGCATCCCCAATCCTTAACAGTAAGGATGCACCATGTACTGTTATCTCTCCGTTTACATGCATATTACAAGTATTGTTTAGTGATAACAGATGTACCGTTAAATGGTTCCATGGTGTAATGGCCAGCACTCTGGACTCTGAATCCAGCGATCCGAGTTCAAGTCTCGGTGGGACCTAAGATAATAATTTTTTTTCTCCTTCATTATTTTTAACAGAGCTTGTGATGCAACGCAACAAATAACACGCAAGATAATCTTCATACAGTTGAAAAATTGTCGATTAGTATATGTCGAGATGGAAGTAGCTTGCATCAAGGACGAATTTGAGAGATTTTAGTGTGGAAGACTTCGCCTTCTTTCACTTGATTGTARGTTTTTTTCACAAAATTTTTTATATTTAAATTTATACTGCGGAACATAATAAGCCTAATAATAACYACTTTCGCCAGCCTTTGATCTTCTTCTCTCGATTTTGAGTATATTATTTATGACGAACCTGCACGAAGCACGAGAATCTCAGCTGGATAGTGGCTTTTAGGTTCAAAATAGCTGAAGGTTTCTTTGCGAAATACCATACTGAAAAAAATCACTTACTCGTATACAAAGCGTTATTGTCGCCTTTAAAATAGACCAGTACTAAGCCTCGGCTCGGATGGCCTTCACTGCCTTCAGTGAACTTTGGTTTTCCCATTTTGTCTGCTTTGGAGTGCCACTCTCTTAATTGTCGAGCAGTTTTGACGTCATACTCATAAATTCACAGGGTCCTCTTTTGGGATCTCTACTTGACGTAATTTTTCTAAAAGATTTAAATTGACACGCTTCATACCTAATTCTTCAACCAAACTATATTAAGCCAATCCAYAAGAGACTTTAATATCTCTTTGATGCCAACACSACGATTTCAAATTCATCGATGTTATCATTACTAACACGCACGATGACTTCGGCTCCTTTATTGATGCATTAAATCCTCTTGKTCAAGATAAATTAGACTTCCTTAAATACAGTGGCAACATTTTCAACGATTTCGTAGTAGTGGTACCATTAGCAACAGAAAATTTCAAACAAAGTCGTTTTATTTTTTTCCATGGTAAAATCGCCAGACATACTTTTCGAGTCGTAAAGAAGCAGCTGCCAAGCTCAAGGTTGTACGAATATGGCGAAAACTTTCCTCATCAAATCGGTTTGTGCGCGCAGGTAAATTGCATTTATTCCAAGTCAAATTTGATCAGATGAAACACAAGAATTTTAAAAATAAGTGTTTCAGCCCAAAGTCTCCCGCTTATCAAATTGTTTGTAGAAATATATATAAAATAATTTAGTTGCAAACCTTGTCGGCTAAGCAGTTCTTACATTTTTCGTTGGAGAGATTCAATAACTCCGCTGAATTCATTTTCCTTATGTCTCCAACAGGGAGTTTTTAAGAAACGAGAAATTTTCTACCCATAAAAATTGTCCTTTTGAGCAAAATCCTTCTGTGGGAAATTTGTTGTAAACGAGAAATTTCCTACTCATAAAAATTGTCCTTTTGAGCAAAATCCTTCTGTGGGAAATTTGTAAAATCCCACAATGGCTCAGAAATTTAGACACGAACCATTTTAGATGTTAAGGCAGTGCAGAAGTTGACAATTATTGTGACTGCAAGGGCGATTTGGAGTGCCAAGAAGCAGTTTAATGCCCAATTCATCAAACTGCTAGAAATGTGGGAGCCATTCTTACTAAATCCGTTGGAATTCATATTTTTTACATGTATGCTAAATATACATAAATATACATATGTATGTATATATGAAAAGCATAAACTAAAATTCAGTTCTAAAGGAAGATATAAATATGATACTTYTCGAAATTTATTCCTCATACCTAACGAAATTTTCGTTGTACAGAAGATCGTAATGTCACTAAATTCTGGGTAAACGGTAGTAGGTTATTTTATAGCTCTAATGCCTGATTCACACAGAACTTTTGCTTCGCTTTCCTTCAAACTTTTGCTTTGGTAGAAAAGTTCGATGTATGTTTCTGTAGGAGTTCGTTCACATTGAGACGAAGCAAAACAATATAAAATGCAGGCAACTCTGGCATTTTTTAGATACTTTTATTTTCTTATTCGCGGTTAAAGTATGGATTGTCAAGTAAAGCTATGAAATTTGTATGTGAATCAGCCAGAAGCTATCCAGATATGTTGGTAGATTTTTGTTAGAAGCTAGAAACGACTTTGTTTTATAAATATTTGTAATGGATAGGGTTTATCGTGGAAAAAGCAAGCTAACTACAGGAGCCGTCAACTTCTAAATGCATAAGACACGATCAAAAGCACAAAATAAAATGAAACAAACTAACCTCGATCAGGCCACCAGACATTTTTACAGAACCTTAAKAAAACTAGCATTGYGRTATGTCTTATCCTACTAWGCTAAAGTGTATTTAGGAATTCAGMGGATATTTTCAARCAAGTATAATAGAAGTAGGGATTATGACAGTCTCAACCTTAAGAGGGTATTCTGGTTTAGAGGCAAAAAACGGCAATTAAGTAAAATTTGTGTCATCCATTAATTATAAATTAACATTAGAAGAATACAGGGAAAATCAAAAAGTCAAAAATTGGAAGCTGATAAAGTGAGGGGTGTTAGAAAATTGGCAGGCGACGTGTTAAAAATTTTCAAGTCAGCAAAATACCTATAAATGTCCTACATCCCCGAAAACAATTTGARTTTTGAAAAATCGTATTGCAGACATAATAGCTAAGCTTTGAAAATAAAAAAATATGTGACCTGGTATACGGAAAGGGGGCTTAGGTGTCAAAAAACCCAAAAAATCAATTTTCACTTTTTAGTTGATTCGGACGGAAGATGATGGACGGATGGTTTTCCACAGCTGTTTCCCAGAAAACTAGTTTTCGCACGTTAGCTCCCTTTTCGTAGACCATGTCACATATACATATATATATGTATATATGTATATATATGAGTTTGCTTTCTTCAAGAAAACTATTCTCCGTTCTTCTTCTTCTTCTATCGCAGTTGATTTTAATATAAATGAAACGAATGAGTTCTGAATATCACGATATAATAATTTCTGTACTAAATTTCACTAACTACTTTCCATCCATGCTACTGTTGTCATTAACAGAATATTATAGCATTTTAATAGCTTCACGGTAAATTACCAAACACATGTATGAACATAAGTGTAAGTGTGGGTGTGAGTGCTACTAACATGAAACATTAGCCGATTCGTACGTCCATTGCTGAGCGGTTAAGTAAAACAAACTAATTTTGACATAATTTTAATTGCGTAATTAATGACTCAAGCACTCGCCTGGTTATTGCCACAAATTACAAACGTTTATTGTACATAATTAATTACCTACCGCAGMAATTGTAAAGCTACCGTTTTTATTTGTGCAATTTTCGATTCATAAATTTCAATTTTAATTCTTAGCAAATGGCCACAACTATTTCTGTGAAGAAACGCTTTACAACAACACGGCTGGGATGCCTGGGAGTACTACAAATCAATGACACGGATTTGATGTGCAAATGCAAATCGATAGAATCATTGATGTTTGAGGGGCGGACGGCGGACAGCACAWGCGATACATTTGTGCCCCACGCGCAACACGACCATTTCGGGTAATGTCATAAATTCCAGATCGTTGCCAATATTCAAGCATTTCCACTCACTAGCAGCAGAGCATTCTTGCTCGTAGCGCCGCCAAGAGCAATCGTTTTGGCAGATGGGTTCTATGAAGCCACGGTCTTTGWATTGGTGCTGACGGAAGTGGCGCTGCCTGTAGCRAAGCGTCACATTGGACGTCATTTAGTACCTTTCAAGCCATTAATTTCGCCTTCACTCGTATTTGGATGGCCCGTCGCGGCGCATATCGTCCACAAGCCAATCAAGCGCTTAATGGTGCGGTACTCTATGCTTTGCCACTCCGCACGCACACACACACATGTGAATTAGATGGTGCAACGCGGTKTGGCCTTGATGCRTGCTGCGGCAGTGGTAGGTGTTTGGGGTTTCGCCCACCTTCAATAAGAATGTCGTTGCGGAAGTGCAAAGAATCCATTAGCTTTGGCGAGTCATAGGCGAAGCTAGACGTGTGAGGGAGGAGTGTATTGTAGGCGTGTTTGAATGATTTGCTGTAGCGGACGCCAGTTGTATGTGGCAAGTTGGCTGTAGCAGTGAGCGCAAAAGCGGAAGTGAAAGGATATAGGAACTTGTTAATATTTATGCTACACCAATTGACATGAACTGGAGTTGACATTTGCTATTCCTGCAAAGGACTCTCCTGACATTTAGTGGATTTAAGTTGCTTCCGGTTTGTTTTTCTATGCAATTGCAGGACTAAGGGAAACGAAAAWTTAATTTCTTTTGGTTTATTTRCGACTAATTCTGCTGTCGGTCTTTGTGCTAACTCAAGCYTAGTTAATATATGTAGAATATCGGAACAGCTGAACTATTTAGCTGAAAACGAGAACAATGTACATAGATAGAGACTTTTCGCTTAGATTTAGTCAAAATGCTATTTCATGACATATTTAATATATCTAAGCTAAAAGATGTAATATTTTTTAAACCATGAAAGTATAAGGTCCATGTTCTGAGAGTAAGGTTTAAATTATACTGCGCTCTTTTTATCCCAAAACAACCAACTAGCTCCATCTACTGCTCGCTGGTAGTTGTTATAGTCTCGCACTCTCGCACTCTTACGTTAAACTAATACTGGTACTTCTGAGTATCCTGTAAATGCAACCACGAAATCAGCACGACGATAAGATTCAATGCTTTCGATTCTATTTCGGCCCCTTTGGAAGATCTGTGAATATTAGTAGGTAGCAGTATTTCCAAGGCAACGCGAGATTATTTACAGGTTATGATCTAATCATAATGGTATCTTCAATAGTGGACTTTGTTGGTTATAAGAAATGATGAAATTACGTTTTCCATTGTAGCCATTAYTTTCACTTCTATGGAACTCATTTGAAATTTGTAAAAATTCTGTCGTTATATTAAAGATTTTCTAAAATGTTCAACAGAATCTTGGCCATTGGCGGATACACCGTTTACWMKRWYMKWGCCAAGTGTGGAAATTCAATGTGYAGCCAGGTCCTTCTCCACCTGTTTTTTCCAACGGAGTGGAGGTCTCCTCTTCCTCTGCTTCTCCGTTCGTCGCTTAACGGTTTAAAAAACGGTAAAATTTTTGAATTTATCGTGTATGTACCTGAAAAGAAGAAGAGAAAAGAAGAGAGATATGGGGGTCTACGTGTTGAAAAAAGCGGTGACCTCCAAAACGATATATTCAGAGCCAGTCCGTGTCACCTGTACTCCCTCAGAGATTACAACATTTGGCCCTAGTCAACAATACTACTTGGAGCAGCGTATACCGGCCGCTACCTACGCGAATATTCTCACACAAAATCAGATCGACTGTTTGGATAGACTCGAGTAACTGCTCCCTGAATGTGCATTGCTTAGAAGAAATTGTAATATCCTTATATTATCTCAAGTTTGCCAAGATCAAAGGCCGCTCTGTAAATTTAGCATCAAGTGGCTAATGAGTGATGTTTGATGTATGAAGCTGTGTGTTATGAAATTATATTCATTGCAAATAWTCATCGCTACACATTCCATTCTCACTTCCGCCCATTCCAACGAAGATGAAGAAATATTTCACGCTCATCCTCTAAATCGATTGCAGCCAACCCCTTTGGCAGTAGCATATATGTATATTTGGCTGGCGGTCAAACGTTGCCAAGTCGATAGTGTAGGATTGTGCAATGACGCGGTGAGATAGTCCTCTCGCTTGAGTGCTCAATACAAGTAATTGCTTGGTCGAAATATTTTATGAATTTCGGATTGCCACCGAATCATTCGCAATTGCGTTTAAGCTTTCTTAGCGCTGCAATTGGAAGCTTACAGCTAGCAACAGCTAGGGTGTGTGAAGATACGTTTACATACATACTATGTATTRGACCACTACATACTATATGTACACGTATGTGGTGAGTACATGCGTACCTCAAGCACCCAATCAATGTTGCACGGTCAAYACAATCACGTCCTTGCGCATGAAATAATCGGATGCGTACCGCTCGCGTGCGGCTTCGCCACTACAAAAACCGCCGCCATAAATCCAAACCATAACGGGACGTGGTTTATCAGGTTTCACCTGCATAATAGAGAGAAAAAGGCTCGMTTGCTTACCATTGTGCAAGTGGCATTCAGAAACGATACAAAAAGTAGAGGAGTGCTTTTTAGCCACAGGGTACAATACCGAATGTTGTGCGAACACGTCTGTACTTGTTTATATGTAAATACAAAAATACATTACGCAAGTTTGTATATCGATATATGCATGCTTTACGCGYTTAATGCCAAGTAGTGACTCTTCTGCTTCAACAATTTCAATGCCACAGCCTCCACTTATTCGATCGGAAACAAATAGTGAGTTCTTATATTCGATTGGGGTGACCAGATGTGAGTTTTCTTTAAATATTTAACAMACTTAAAAATGTTCATAGATGTGGCCTTGGAAAAATATGAAAAGTGAATGTGTTTATTAGCGGACGTGGGCAAGTCATGATATCTGCTGTTAAACCCTCAGCATAATCATTTTACAGTCATACATTAAAATTTGTAGAATTTTTCTTCTATTTCGGTGCCCGCTAAAAACTGAAACTTATTTCATTAKGAGTTACTTCGACTGGGGTAAGGCTAAGAGTTCTTYAAATTCATCAAAAACCAATTTTCTGTAAAAACGTACCTACCAGTGTCCTTACATACGTACATCTTTTCGCTGTATCCTTTTACTTACTCTGTATACGTTCAGATATAAATAATTCTCAGCGCCTTCGATTTGCACTTCAACACCTCCTCTTTTTCCATTATAAATGTGGTTTGTAAAGTTGTGATCTATGTCCCGTTGTCTGAAGGTACTGTAAAAGACACGTTGCRTCGGSTGGGCAAAGCAATTTGTGCTGTTACGCACGTGACACCATGCTGCGGCGGGTTTGCTCACTCAATGGATGCTAGTTSTGGAATGTGTTCGAATCAGCGGTGGGTGTGAGTTAGTATCCTAGCACGGCGCTTGGYGCCTATTATTCGACCGCAATGCTCCTCGCTATGGCGACATCATCAGACTTTTGCTCTTGCTGAGTCAAKTTATAGTACAAAGTTCCATGAGAGTAAAGTGTGGAGAAGTAAAGATAAAGTGTGAAGATGAGAAGATTTATAAATGAAAGCCTATTGAAGGAAGTTCCATTTGATAGAAGTGTTAGGAGTGAAATGTTTTGTGGTGGCAATACTTAAATAATTATTTAAAATGTTTGAATTTTGAAACTTATGAATTTTCATACTAGACATCTTATATTTACAAAGCTGGTGGAGAAAAGTTTACGTTCACTATACATATTGAGCAATATAAGACCATCGATTTAATGAGATGGAGATCCCCACTAGGTGGAGAAATTTAAAGCGAACTATGTGCCAAAGACAGGTGCAAGAATCAGACGCAAATAATACACTTATATAATTTAAAGATAAGAAGGTCTTCCAAAGGCATATCAATTCTTCAGTCTTTGAAATCCTGATATGTTTTGAAGATTTAGAGATTGCCACCGTACTACAAGTATTCTGAATTATTATGCGTTTTAGAAAGTAATTTTTCAGGATTATTAATTACGAAATATTTGGCAATAATTAATTATACGATGAATGGGGTATTTAAGCTTTCAGTAGAGTTTGTACCAGACAGAACGAAATGTCGGAGACCCTAAAAWTTGTATAKAGAAACATTTTTATTTATGCTTTCTTCATACATTTCATCTGCTTTGTGCGGCGTGCCATCTCTTAGTTTTATTATTATTATTATTATTTCTTTTTTATGTGCATCACTAAATACATACGAACATTATCATTTCRCTTTGCGCCAGTCATAAAGAAATATTTAATCCCTTTTGGCCTTTCACTACACCAATTTAATTCCACATTTGCCACTCCTTTGAGSCATTCAAATCTTCGAAAAKCTGAGTTACAAAAGTTTCAATAATATTTACAATAAATTAAACTAGTTAAAGGTGGAACGAGTTTCAATTAAATTAAAATCCAGCCTACCTTTGTCGCGTTAATAATTGCAACTGGCTGACTCATTGTGCGGCAAACAACTAAATGCAAAAGGTGTTAATCGCTGCACTTCTGATTGCTTAATACGATATTCATTTGAATCTATAYATACCATATATAGTGAATATGCGAGAATCAACCGGTGTCCGTGTCAGGTTTCCTCAGCGGAGCTTGCATGTCGCCAGTGTTGGCATTGGTGCTTGCCTTTGCCAGATGTTTATGTGTTTGTTGCTTGTAGGAGTATGTTAAATGCTATTAATATTGTTATACTTATCTATGTGTAGTGAGCAGTACATAAACATTTTATCGTAGTACCGCATAAATTAATAATAACTTGATTTATCAACAGTTATTAATGACTTGACTTTAATGAGTGAGCGTGTGGTGCAACAAGTAGTCAMTGCTGTTTTCGCTGCGGTTGGTTAGACGTCGACCAATTGTGCGGTGAACGATGTGCGCTCAATGGCGTTGTAATAAATGATAATCGTAGCAATAGGGGAGCTTTACATACTACACATAAATATGTATGTACTTACATTATATGTATATATTCATGTATATTCAGGTAGACACAGAACAGTTGATTCTCTTTGGAACTATTATAATGCTGAGAGCGAGAATGATGGCAAAGTTGTATGTATATTTACCCCATACGAACCACTTAAATATCTATATTTAATTTACTATAATAAATTTTTATTCCATTAGTAGCAGTAGGTGGTGCAACGKTTTCAGAACTTCTAGCCGATGTGAAAGATGTACCGATGTGCCAATTCATTTGAAAACACTGCCGGTTATGCTTCTGACAAATAGCAGTAAATGAAGATTATCTTTATAAAGGGTGTTTTTTTAGATATGTGGTTTTCAGTGAGGCCTTTTTGGAGTTAATTTATGTTCAGTTTGGTTGTCGTATGTATCCATTGAATATGCTAATGCTGATTTGGAGCAGAGTATCGAAGAACACCCAAAAAGTGTATTCACCAATGCGCGCAACAATTTGCCCATCCATTTTATGGAAGATTTTGCGAAAGGATCTTGGTTTGAGGGCTTAAAAATTCCTTCTTCCTGTTTTCAGTTCTCTGTGAAAAATAAAAATTGGGACCACACAGAGGTTATTGCCGAGATTGAGGACTATTTTGCAGCAAAAATAGTATCCAACAGTTGGAAGACCGCTATAAGCAGTACAGTATATAGCATTTCAGAAATATATGGGGAAGTTTTTATCTGTGTGGGCTATTACATGTTATATGTAGTTTTAATGCAAGAGCTCGTCAAGGTCATTCTAACCTTTAAAAGCACACCTCGAAGAAAGTGCTGTTTTGCGATCCAAGCGGAGAAATTGGCGACACACCAGTTTAAAGCTGGTTACACGCTTCACTGCGGAATAATACTTTACTTAKACTCTGCCACAAATTTTTAYATACCTATGTATGTATAAACACATGCATCGCCTCAGATTAGAACCTATTAACTACAAGTGGAAAGTCCATTACCGCAACGGTGTACATTTATGGGACACAAGTTTGAGGTACTCCACAAGCTACGCATACAAACTTCTCTAATGAAGGTAATTTGCTTAAAACGTCAAATTTTGACATTCCGCCACTTCTGATGAATTCGCAAGAACTAATCTCGTTCGAAAGCTTGCATACATATTAAGCCCATTCTTATTTCTTAAGAGATGGTAAAAATGTGGCAGTGGAAATTCTTGAAATAGCAAAATCGTAGCAAAGTATGGTTGATGCTGCAAGAGCGTTTATGTTTTCATCAATTTAATTTTAAGTTTTTTTGTTGAAATTTAACCCAAGTTGCTTCGAAAGTTTTCGTTAGTCATTAAATTCTAACTGCCAGCTAAATACGCTACGCCAACAAGACATGTTGCATGCAATGGTGCTCACATATGCATTGTTTATTTTGTTGCAACACAAAAGTTTCCACATAAAGCTGACAAACTATAACTATTTAGAAACATTAGGGTTGTATGTAGATTTTCAAATTTAAGAGTAAGGTTTAGATTTATACAGAAATAAGACTTGAGGGCTTTTACCTSAAGTATAAGCTCCCTAGAGGTATAKGTAGAAAGTACGGTTCTCTATGGATTCTTATGAATTGAATGGCTCTTTGAACTCAGCAACTGTTTTYTGGCGTATATTATTAACACATTTGGCTAAAATGTAAAATTCATATTCTATATTATCGCCCAATCTTATAGAATCCAACCCGGCGAAAACATATTTGTTCCTACGCTCGATTCTAGTTGTTAGCACCTACTCGCGTAGGTTATGGTGCCCTAAWACCCCACCTATAAAACTGCAGGTATATACTCATACACATACATATGTATGTGTGGGTGTAGTAGACACTTATCTTAACGTATGCAACATTCTTGCCACTTTGAAGCCCAGAAAGCTTACTCATTGGATGAGTGACGTTTAAAAGTTACACAGCACACACACATGCATATATACCACACACATAATATTATATGCATCATCAAATTCACTTCTAAATGCATGCATATTTAAAACTGCAAATGCCGCCTGTGGCAAGTGCCGCAAGTGTAAGTAAGAATCCATGCAACTGCCTCGTTACTTTTTCGTGCCTTCGTGCTCTTTTTCTTCTTCCTCATCGCCGCTTGACTGATCTGCTGATGAATGAGCCGAGTGACAGACAGGCTTTACGTGGATGTCGAAGCTGTTTTTTGCTGTTATTGTACATACTTGTATCTGTTGCTTTTGCTGCTGCTGTTGCTACTCTCGTTGCATACAACATACCAATTTTATGTGCAGCGTAACATTTTAAATTCGTAATTAATTACTTTTGCTTTTAACACTCGCTCTACGGCTGACAAGTGTTCTCAGCATTAACTTTGTTTTTGTTATTGTTTGTGGCATATTTGTTGGCTCGGCAGTGAAGGTGTTTTAGTCAATGCCATAAGTTTCTGGTTTGCGGCGAAGTTTTAGATAAGTTTTGCGAAGCCACATATGTAAGCATGTTTGTATGTATGTATGTATATAATGTGAATAATAAAGTTAACTGCTGCCACTTGAGCGTGTTGGTTGGCAACTTTGGGCAAAAGTTCTATGAATGACAGCAGCTATCTTATTTCAGTACTACATTTTACATGGAAGCAATTATGCGTGGAGTGTTTTTGTTTTTGTCGTAACGGCAAAATAAATTAAAATCTAGTAAGTTAACTCATTAAAAATTTAATTGATGGTTTTCTGACTTTACTTCRAAAAAATTGTTGGAACGTAAAACTAGATATATTTTTGAAATGCTTCCTTACTTCTTTATGTCGAAATTTCACAGAAAATTTCGAAAGCATTCTAGAGTTTCAATTCGTATGACTGAATTGTTTCACCAAAGGGAAAAAAAAGTTTTTCAGTTCGTCACAGAACGACTTGATTCTGTCAAAATATTTTCAAAACCTTTCAATTATATGCACTTGTTTTAGTTCTATGATCAATGGTGATGAAGAAAACAAATTCTTAAGTGAACAAAAAGCTCATTACTTTACACTTACTGTAACAATAACAAACACATACAAAAAACTAACTGAACTTAAATTGACATCAATTATACTTATATACACACTTACGAAATCGACATTTGACGTTTTAACCTCATAAACTTCACGCCAGCAATCATAAAGCCCCAAGCCATTGATTACACACTTTGTTTGGTTTTTCTTGGTATTTCAAACAGTTTCAATTTTAATTTCGACAGCAAGTCCGGCTTATAATTGAGTTGAGTTCAACGCCGAACAATGCAAGTGCARCGCAACAATTCGTTGCGCAKTGCCACGGCRCAGCATGCAACAGGCCACAMGCTCGAAACGAGCGCCCTGGCACACCCGCTGTTTACTGCTAGGTCGCTCGCAAAGTCAAGTTTCTCAAGTCGAGAATTCAATTCAATGCGAATTGGGTTGGTTATTTGGAGGAAACTCAAAATCGATTATGTACTACCAAAAAACAAAGGCACTAACAACAATAGCAACAAGAACGAGCGTAAAATCGACAACGACATTGGCGCACGCGTGGGTTCACGACATCGGCTGTCACACATGCCGCCACAAAATGTTGCATTGTTGCGAAATCACAAATGCACCGTAATACCGTGTGTGAGTGAGGTGTGTTAAAAGCAAAAGTGGCATACAACAAACTATTTAACCGTTGTGAGACACACTTGGCAACGAATGTACATATTTTCATTAAAATTCTTAAAAGGAAAAAATTAAAATGCCGAAATTATGCACGCCCACAAATGTCATTGTACGCCGCTAGTTGACTTTTGCTGTGCCGGCGGCAATTGTGGGARGTTTGTCGTCACTAATGTGGCTTTAAATCAGGTTGCTGGTTATAAAAATACGCTAGAACTTTTAAATATTGGTAGTGTTAATTTTAAGAGTTTTCAATTAAATTTAATTTGCAAAAAATCACAAAAAAAATCACACAAACATACTGACGCAAATAAAAGTAACTGTTAGGCTTGACAATAACAACAGTAAGGTAAAGAAGTTCTAAGTTCGGGTATTGTTGAACATATTGTCGGGCCCAAGGGAAGTATTGATTCCATTTTATATATTTTCGCAAAAGAACACATAATTATCAAAAATTTRTTGAAGTTAACTAATATATCACAAGGATTGTCCAAAAGTTTGAAAAGTTGTGGTTAGATTGTGATAACATCGTTTCGATTTCGACAAATTTTAATCGAGAGATGGCATACCTTAAGGGCACTATTTGTAGAAAGTTTAACTCACATGATGGCTGAATTATATACATACATTGAAGTCAAATGGATATACATACATTGAAGTCAAATGGAGTTAAAAATTGTTGGGTACTGAGCATGGTTAATATATTCCCATTTTCACAATGTAATAGAAACCTGTCGGGGTAATAAGATTAATCAAGTTTGGTTGATCAAATCTTTCACGAGATTTTAGCTTTTACGGACGGACGCACAGACAGTCAATGGGAATTCGGTTTGAATAATCATCCGGATCGTTTGTTTATAKAAAACTCTATATATATCTCGAGTATGGTACTTCTACATGTTATAAACAACCGTTATGTGAACAAAAACTATTATAGTCTGTAGCAACATGTTGCGAGAGTATACCATCAAAGCACATTAWTTACTAAAATACACCAATTAATTCAATTTTCATTAAACAAATTTAAAAATATCTCCGCCGGTAAATTATAATAAAAATGTTAAGCAAGTTTTCTCATCCAAATACTTTTTACTAATTTAATGTCCCTTTACTTAAAATTCAAATCATAAAAGTTAACTGATTATAGCACTTTATATGGCGCAATAAACATTAAATTAAACCGKATTAGTTGTTAAAATAAATTTCTAAAATGCTATTGTAGCATTCATTGATTTCTCGTATATGTTATATTTTATTGAAGAGCTAGTTTATTTTGTCAAAACAATATGCTTGCCGTTTAATAAACTGGATACGTAATAGTGATTAGGAGTGATGTTAATGGTTAACCGTCGTTGAAAAAAAAAAACAAGAAATATTGTTAACTTCGATTGCACCGAAACTATAATTTCTTTCACAAATGCAAAAGATTTCCTAGAAAAACCTTATTTTGATCGTTCAGTTAGTATATCAGTTAAGTATRTGTTATAGACATCCGATCTGAACAATTTATTTGGAAATTGCAAGTCTGATATGGGCAGTTCCAAAAAATTGGCAGGTTCATGATTCATGCTATAAAAATTAACGAAGCTTCCTTAATTCTATAACAGGAACATTTCAGTTAATATCAGCCAAGGTGAAACCTTATAAAATAGAAAAAATCTTTTACTAAGCAGTACGTTTAGTAGTCGCGATCACAGTCACAGCTGAAGTAATTTTGAAACGAAAAAGCGGACGAAACTACTTTACGATTTTATTAACCTTTCTTTTATCATAACAGGAAGTATTCAAAATATGATAGAAGATACATATAAAGTATAAATATCATCATCAGTTATGTATGTATAAATATGTACTTTACCTTTGCAAAAAGTTTGATTTGGAGGATCAACGGACATGACAATGAGCTCAAAAGCGGGCAAAGTATCATTCTGAAGACATTACAAAATAAAAAAAAATGTATTTTCATATCAGTTTTTATTGTAAATTCATATTTTAAGCCACTTACTTTTCAGGTTTTTTCGGAAAAACGGAAACTGCCAAGCAGCGTAAGAGAATTTGTTGCCATAAAAATATAAGCACGAGCAATATTAAAACTTCGGGTTTGCTATAGCTGCGGAAGTAATTTTTATTCCATAAGTATTTGTTAATTTGTGATATATCTAATAAAGTTGTCAACAGTTATTTGATTTAATTATTTAAGTCTGCACAAAAATTTTAAAATATGTATTTCCCAGCATTTAATAGTTACCGAAAGACGAAATACTAAATTTACTACTTTGGCATCAYCGATATATTTTTATAGACTCTAATATTTAAATTATTCTTCCCGATTAATATAATATATAATTTAAGTGAAATTAAAAAAATCACCAAGTAGTGAATAATAGTTATTAGTATAATAATTTCAAATATTAGTCAACTTATATGCAACTCTGGCGATATGAACAGATRCTCATGTAACTGTATTTTACCGCCATAATATCTCTTGCTTGTCAGTTTCCGTTTTCGCGTGCGAARAGTTTGCTGAAATACAGTAGTGAAAGAAAATGTGAATTTCGTTTTTAAARTTATGTGTAATTAAAATTTCAATTAACTAAATTGTAGTTTATATCTTTCTAAAGAGAAGTTAAGTGAAAAAATAATTATTTCAATGTTTTATACTATAAGTGTTTATTCTACAATAAAAAATGACATACAAATAGCAAGCCGAGACAGAGCAAAATAACCTCGTAGAGGACTCTGGAGGATAATTGGAATGTTTGGAAACAAATGGGAGGAGCAGTGAATATTGTGCAGAGTTTTCAGGTAAACCTTACTAATTTTCAAGAAAAAAGTGTAGAAATGGAAATAGTGTTAAATGTTCAGCGGAAGACGGCATGTGACGTTGTCGGCAAATATTACGTATATTGTGTTGTTTGTGTATGTCCAATAGCGCATCTAAATGGTTCTCGTCTTAGCTAGATCTGAGACAGTGTATAAATATTGTAGTAGAAGGGCCGTGATAGAAAAAGAAATTCGCATTTATTTGCAGTATTTAAATGTAAAGTGAATTAGTTACATAAATGTATAGAAATTATAACCGAACAATGTATTATTTTATATATAAATTATTCATACTCGTAATAGCATTCCAAGAACCTTCTCTGTAATAACTACTAAATTCAAATCATAAAAAATAAATTTAGATGGCGACGTAATACAATTTTGAACAGGTTTTCATCGAAAAAATACTGAATTGTTCATCATTATGCACTCGCAATATAATAGTATAATAGTTTTTTTGTCCGAAAAGAACTGTGCTTGTGTCAAAAATTGRTAGAATCGGCTTAATACTTCTTCTGGCCACTTCTGCACTTAAAAAGTGWGTTATCTTAATGATCTGTACTTCTRAATAGATATTTTTCCGTTTAATGCCGCAAATGTGTGAAATCGGTYCACTACTAATCCAAGTTTCCACAAGTTAAAAATCTCCACACAAAGATAATAAAATATTCATGAAAAATAAATTTAACAGGCGGAAGTCGCGAATAACATCCATAAATAAATAAATACCTATATCTGATTTATCGCATAATCATTAATTAATCTCACTTTATTGTGCTTGAATAAACACCTTTTCCAAATAAAAGTAATTAATCTACACATTAAGTGAAAATGCGACTGTTAAATCAAATGACAAAATTATGCTAATGCTGATAAACCCATAAGTATGATGTGTATGATACGAATTCGTAGTATATACATACATTATTACTTATACACATTTCCATAATGAATGCAACACATTGCGACGACACTTCATTACTTTGCCCCAGGAGCCCTTAATGAATGGTGAGGTGTTTAAGGATCATTATTTGGAGTTTTATTATACATTGGTACACCTAATATGCGTGCTCTTATATAGAATTTAGATGTTGAATGGAATCGCTGGTATAGAATTAAAGGGTAAATTAAGTGTGAAAGAATAAAAATTACGATCTTTGGGTATAAAAAATTAAATCCTTCGATATGATTAATAATTGAACTAATTTTTAATGGACCAATTGTTGTCTTTACTAATGCTCAGTAGTTTAAAAGTGCTCACATGTATTTTTATTGTATTTTTTTTGCACTTTAATGCACGTAATGCCGCATTCACGGCAGTTTATCATTTGAAATGTGTCACAAATGCCCAATAAACCACTATTGTATGCAACAATTTTTTTTACATGTCAAAATGCAATGTGAGGCACATTTTTCATTTACAAACTACATATTCTATGTTTAAAGATATATGGATTATATATGTATATGCATGTGTATTTTCAAAAATGACACTCGAAGCGCGTGCTTTTTGTTGCAAATTGGGTCAGTGCTACTTACATATGTATTTAGTTAAGCAAGTTTTGGAGTGATGAAGGTGAGAAACAGCATAAACTATTGGATACAAAATTATGCAGGTGGCCACCACATTATGCTGGCATACATAAGTTTTACACAGTTGCAGTATCTTCCAGTTTCAATGCAAAAATATTGCAAATCGATTGCATATATATTTTTTAATTAACTGCTAATTTGGTTATTTATTTATTTTGAAGATGCTTAAATTATATTTAAGTATTGCTATAAACATAACCTTATAGATATCATGCATGTACATAATATTTCAACATAATCATTTAACATGTCGTCAGCTGAAATGCAAAATAACGTAACAACATTTTCGTAAATTTGCAGTGGCATGAATGAAACACGAAATAAAATGGAACACGAGTGCAAAAAAAAAATTTATATTGATTAAAAGTGGTTTATATCTGACCGCAGAACCTGAAAGTTTTTAACATATGTATGTAATATTATGTATATAATTTGAAGTAGTGAAGCGTAATCAATAAGACACTCAATTTCGAATGTTTTGATGAAACGTTATTTTGCATTTCAGGTGACGATATACAAATATATTATTAGCTATCAGCGAAACTTATTATTAAGTATCTGTGAACCTTTCAATAATGAATTGGGGATATATAGGGTGTTTCGAAATTAACACAAGATTTAAATTTGCCGCCATTAAGTGTGAGAACCCAAGCATAAATCGACAAATGACAAAGCGAAAACAAAGCTCTACACAATAGAACCACGTATCTTCATTATTTTATAATATATTATTTCAAAAATAAACTTGTCGGGCGTAGTTCAGAAATCTCATACAAATAGTCGGACTAGTATTTCAACATCATCAACTCAGGGGATGAATTAAAATGGCCGCAAGTTTAAATCTTGCGTTAATTTTGAAACACCCTGTATAATTTTAATGACTGAAACATTGACAGACAGATAGGCTTAAATTTTCTTAACAACACTCTTTAGGGCTYTTACTTACATTTCAAGACACTTGACATGATGTTCCAACAAATTCGTTCTCATACATACAATAAAAAAACATACAGGTAAATACCAAAAGATGCGGGCTCGTGCATTCGGTGAAGTGTTTTATGTAAAGTCTTTCTGACAAGCTGCCTCTTCGATCGGCTTATTTCGTTGTAATCTGCTGAATATTTCCACTGCATTAACGTTGATTTCTTGGCAACACTGCATATGCGCCGAATGTCTAAAATTCATCAACCGTAAATGTATGTACATATGTATGTATATACATAAGCAGATATTTATGCTTGTTCATTTTAAAACAGCAGGAACTCAATAAACAGTGGTTCAAAAATCACTCTGTTAAGTCAAAAATAATAATGTTGTTAATATTATCACTAATTATTATATTTAAGCGAAATTTAATTTAATAAATAAAACAAGAAAAAACTTTAATTTCGGCTGCACCGAAGCTAATATACCCTTCACAGGTGCATTTATTTTAGTAACTATGTGTTCAGTTTATATGGAAGCTATATGCTATATCCGCAGTACCCGACGGGGGAAGCAGAGGAAGAGGAAGACCTCCACTCCGTTGGAAGGACCAAGTGGAGAAGGACCTGGCTTCACTTGGAATATCTAATTGGCGCCACGTAGCGAGAAGAAGAAACGACTGGCGCGTTGTTGTTAACTCGGCTATAATCGCGTAAGCGGTGTCTACGCCAATCAAGAAGAAGATATGCTATAGTGGTCCAATATCGGCAGTTCCTACAAATGAGGAGCTTCTTGAAGAGAAAATGGTGTTTGCAAAATTTCAAACCGATATCTTAAAAGTTGAGGAACAAGTTCGCATATATATAGACAGACGGATATATATATGTATATATATACTTTATAGGGTCTCCGACGCTTCCTTCTGAGTATTAAAAACTTTAATAATCGGTGATTAATTTAAACTAAATTTGGGATACATTGATCTCGTAGCCGATCTCCAAGAGAACCTATGTAAAACAGTGCCGATTAGGAAGAGATTTTTGCGAGAAAAAAAATAATAAATATAATTACTATAAACAACTAGTCAAAATTTATTAAGTTTTTTTGTGCAAAAATTTACTTCAATCGAAATAAAAATCTTATGCCTTCGAATATTACCGACGCTGAAAGCAGCGTTTCTGAATACACTCACTCACTCTTTTCACAAATATCTCATACTCGTATATGAGAAAATATTTTCCGGATCAACTTCAAATTTTCGGATTTTTTTTAGATAACTAGATCCATTAAACTTTATAATACCTCTTTAACAACAATTTTGCATTAACATTACTTTTTTACCAAAAATATGCAGCAAATATTTTTATAATATATAAAATATGCAGCGTGAAGAAATCCCTACATATTTCTCTAGATAATCCTTTTTAAAAAAATTACTTAACTTTAAGTACATCAATGAATAATTAAACAGACATTTTTAAATTTGAAGTGAAAAAATATATTATTTAAGATATTTATAGTGGTAAAATCCTATTGAGCTCAATCCTTGGAATATATTTCAGTTTCACTCATTTTCAAAATATATTTGCTTTCCTTCAAGGTCCATACTTTTGTGAAACACTGTGCGTCAACTCCATAGCTGCTACTAATTTTCTCAAAATTTCTAATAAACATACTAATTTAAGTAATAGCATATACATTTTCGCTTCGAATCATATTTAGAAAAAAAAAAATTAAGAAACGCTTGCATAACTTTACAAGACTTTATATTCGATGACTGATGCCATAACAATTTAAGAATTTCAGCCAATTCTATGGATATTCCTTATTACTACTCCCATGTAGATACACATAAATGAGTGAATACATGAGGACATACATATGTATCGAGACAGCACACTTTAAGCATCGCTCTTTTTTTGAATGTCTTCAGTTCCAAGATTTATGATTAAATGAAATACATTCAGACAAAAATTCAGCTTTCATTATGTGCTTAATATTTCACATTTTTGCCTGTCTTTTGTGATATTGACATTTTGGTCGCGGGCCTGTCAATCGGGTGGCAAATGGACCCGTTACTGAAGATGTGCAACAAGATATTGGAGATGTGTGTGCGTGCGTGTGTGATGAATGAATGCWTTTTATGCGAAAATGCATGCTTAAAAAAGTGCTATCTTTGTGAAAATAAATCATCATATGTATGTGGATGTGTATGCCTGCATTCAGCGGTTGCTGCGGTTAATTTGCAACGCACGCAAAGCATAAATTGAATTAAGGGGCATAAAAGTTGCAGCAAGTGTGCATAACGGAAATGTGAGTGAGTAAAAAAGCGAATGCCCAGAATTTTATATATAAAATCAGAAATATTTGGTTATTTAATTAAATGAGTTTCGAAAAGCAGAATACAACAATCGCAGCGATGCTTTTTGTGGAAGTGCATGCGCGCATTGATCAATATCCGCAAAATCATGGTAAATCTTGAATATTGTATTTAAACTTTCCAAAGAAAGACAGGTTTTATCTCATTTGTTAAGTAAAGTTGGGAATGTGTTGTGATAATTGATGAATTGTTTACAAAATTTTAAGATATTGATGTTTGAATCTTATTTCGGGCCTACGAATATCACTTTCTCTTTTGAATTCTATTAAATCTGTTCACTATGAATAAATTTCTTCAATGTTGTTGGCCTTTGTCTCTCCAATAACTCGCCGAATTTGGTTTCGAACTAATCCGTCGTTACGTATTTAACATAAACTCAGACTATTGACTTGATTTACGCCTAGAATAACGATTTGAGGAGTTATATCCACTGTGTATTTAAAAAAAATTGATTTTTTGTTTGCATATAATATCATATATTGAACTGACAATATTTCCTGAAATTTTTTTGATCCGACGAATAGTTTTGCAGATATGAGCATACTTATAAGAATTTTTAAATTCAGCCTAATTAGCTTCCAAAATTTTCATACGACTTTATTGGACATATAGTCATATATTTGTCAGGAAATGATCACAAGAGGTGTAAAAAAAATCTTTTATTTGGAAAGTCGAATGAAAAATTAAAAAAAAAAATTTTACGTGAAACATATCTTTTCATAAAAAGTATAAACATCAGTTATATTTAGAATTATTGTTTAATGCTCTCGCTTTGTTCGTCACTCACATCACTCAAATTTGCCGAAAAGAAATCCAGATAAGACTCCAGCATATGCATTTTAAAGGATAAGCTCATTTATTAAATCTTTTTAATTTTCCAACTTATGACTTTCGTACAAAATTTTGGAAAACGTTCACCAAAGCTTTTCAGTGAAATTTTTCCACTGCTCTCTGTATTCATAGGTTTTAGAAAACCTTTTATTAGGCCGAACTTCACATGCAACGGTGGTAAAGGAATGTCATCAGACATTAGATTAAAGAGCCTTGAGAGGTTTGTCTGTATTCAAAATTAGACGTATTAACTACGAACCATTGTGATAAGTCTTGTCGTTCAAATTTCATTCGGAAATAAAATAAAGTTGTAGAAAACTAGTGGAAAAAATCAATTCGTATGTATTATTTTCAATAAAATACCCAAAGTATAGCAAAACTGATATCAGATTCACATACATATTTATATTAAATAAGCAGGTAAATGTAAATACTACCATGAATATATTTTTCGCACTATGAATTTATAGTATACCCAAACATGTTTCACTAAACAAATCAACAGCCACATGCAAGACTTTTAATGTGCTCCACTTCGATTGCGAACAAAGGGTAACTAATTTGGCGTATTAATATTAACCATAACAGTTATCTTTTTCAAATAAAAAAAATCGTCTAATTAAGACATGTTAACGCGCAGACTAAAGTGTCAACTGGTCGGCCCACAAATTAGCATTTTTGATTGAGCAATTAAAGTTTTTACGATTGTTTGGACGCCAGAAATGCCAAAAATGGGTTTCATGCGTTTGCAATCCGCTTTGAAATCTCATAAGGTTTTTTGTGTTTCTTTGATCTTATCAAAAACATGCAGCAATTAATRCGGCTAATTAGTGTTGGAATAAAGAGTACATGTTTTCCTGATTTTTTAATAAAAATTCAATTCTTTTTTAAGTTAAAACGAACTTTAAATTCATTAAAAAAATTGGTGATATTTCTTTTAGATTGGCTTTGCTAAATCCACATATATATTGTATTCCAACCGATAAATCATTATGTGGCGTCAAAAAGCCATTATTCATCATTAAATTATGGCTTGGAAAAACTAATAATTATYACTGAAATTAGTTGTATAAAACTAGTCACAAATTAGTAATCACACATACAAACTAAAATACAACCATGCGCGAGGCCATTTATCACAAGCGATGTCTATTAAAACCAGCGCAACCGTCGACCACTAATTCAATTTGCAATTTTCATTAAATGTTCCGCTATTGACTAGCAGCTGAAAGACAAGCACTCTTTGAATGATATTCACCMTATGTACWTATATGYATGTTTGTATGTTTGTACATRTGCCCATGAATAGGCGAGCAAGATTTTCAATTGAGCTTAGCTAAAAATGCAAATAATCCTGTTTCTCCTAGTTGACAGCTGAATGGAATTTTTCGGTAAATTTTAATTGAATAAACGTGAAAAAGTGACGTGAATTTACTATGGAAGTCGAAATAATTACGGGTGAATGCAGATTGATTTTTTGATTTGAATTGAATGCTATCCAGTTACTGGAATTGCCCTCCGATTCTGTTTTATAATATTTACATTTATCATATCTTTTATTAAGGTTAACTTGTTATGTGTGAGATAAGATAACGTAGTTGTAATGGGGTATAGTTATGCTTCTGGGTAGGCAGTTACAGTCCAATTCCTACTTTTGAGCTCTAGCCACGCGCCCTGGAGTCCTGAGCAAGCCTTGTGTATGATGCGTTAGCCAACCCGTGGGGAATCTGGGTTCACGGCTAAAAGAGAGGAAGCTTCAGCGAAGCCATGCCGACATATTCGGTTTAAGGATCCGCTGAAGCCTAATTGCAGTATCTGTTCACCAAAGGTGTGGCTGCGAGCGGGAGTCGATCTGGAAATAAGTGCCACGCTATATAAATGTGTATAAAACTTTATATTTCTCGCCTAGCGAGTTATGCTGGGTTTTGGACTCGCCCTTTTGAAACCACTCTCAATGAACAACAGTTCGGATGATAGACCTCACTCTTATGAACGAACCCAGCAAACGTAATAAGGCCTATATTCCCTCACTATTCCCATCCGGCTATATGGTGCGGAGGCATGGATAATGACATTATCTAATGAGGCAGCTTTAGCAGTGTTCGAGAGAGAAAGAGGGGRCGAGTACCGCCCCCGATAGAACAATGAGCTGTACGCGAAATACGGCCACATTGACWTAGTTTAGCGAATCAAAAGCTTRGATGGAACAGAAGAAGGGGAAGATCTCCACTACATTGGAGGGATCAGGTGGAGACGGACCTGGCTGCACTTAGTATCTTGAATTGGCGGCAACACCGTAAGCGGTGTCTACGGCAGTATAAAAAAGGTTTAGTGTGAAATTGCCTGCGAAGAAATTMAATAAGATCAGCTGTTGTCACCAACGAAATTACTTTATCGATTATCTTGAGCAGTGGATATGTGACGTATGCTGTAGATACAGTTCGTTAAAAATATCATTTTTAATAAATAATTACATAATTTAATTAAAAAATATCAGTCAAACAAACACATAATATATGGTTCAGCTAACCCACTTGTACCGTTACCATGAAAAACCTATAAATCTACGGCAATTATATTTCMAGTGAAAAAGGAGAAACGGGTTGATGCAAAATTGATTACTTCAACATTTGTTTACTCGTTATTTATGTATYTATTTATTGTTTGTTTTGGCAAATAAACGCAGCGGTTACTTATGTAGTGTGCCCCAACAAACCTTTTGCACCAGCTTGTCGGGACCCTGATCAGCCGGCGCTGCAGCTGTAAGTGAGCAGTTGTCAGGCGGGCATAGCGACGACAGTCGAGTCYCCCACCACGCTTATCTTGTTAACGATAACGACTACGTGGCTCAGAAAGCACAGCGTGCCTGTAAGCGCGAGTCATTTGCACCGCCAACCTGTGAATACGCACACACCAGCTTCATACACWATGTATATATGTATGGCAGTGTTGCTACCTGCTGGGCTGGAGAGGGAAAATGAAGTCAGACTCGGTGAGCTTTGACTGATGGCACAGCTTCAGCAGCATGTAGCTGTGGCGGCGCTTTTTCTTGCTGTTGTAGGTGTGTCACAACCAGCGACGCATTTGTCGCGTAAATGGAAATGCAAATGTGGAGCTCATGCGTGCTTGCAACACACACGCACGCGCACACACAATCTCATACATACTTCAAGTAAAGTGTAAGTCAGTGGGTCTCATAGCCTCAGGTGCCGGTAGCAATTTGGGCTGTGCCAGCAACGCCTCCACATCTGCATGCATAAGTAATCTGTGTATGTGCTTGAGTGCGTTGATCGCATTTCCTCACTTATTTATATGAGGCTTACCCACATACATGTGGCTATATGATAAATATTGCAGAAGCTCTGTGTGTCACCCGGTCGCTTTCAGGCCTATTGACTTGCTCCCCTAGTTTCATGCGGCACGAAATTCGCTGCTTTTCCCCCTTATTTTCTTATTTCTTATTTGCACCTTTGTACTTTTCATTACGTTTAGGTGGGTTAACGCTTTTTGCTTTTGTCGTCCGCCTTTCGGCACGTGCTCCGGCAGCACCAGCCGAGACAGCGGCAGCGGCAGCAATTGTGCGTCTTCATTGTTTCTGCCAGCATCTGTGGTTAATGCTCATTGCATATCTCATGAATAATAATAAAGTAAAATTACTTTATGAGTATGTAAGCGCCTTTGGATTTCCCATGTATTCGCATGCCACAGYAACAACAACATAAAGCTAAACGCTTCCTCTTGAATGTGAGGTGTTTTTGTTTTGATTTCTGCTGGGACTTGCTCGATTTGGTTTTTGTTGGCGTTCATTGTTTTTGTGCTTGCACAAAATATTACTCCACTGCGAGAGTTGAACGTTGCGCATTTTGATTTGGGTCTAAATGCCTTACATTTTGGCTATGATCGAAAGGTCTTTAATTTTATTTTGTTTAATGTTGGTAAGCAAATTTCATATAAACTAAGTTAATTCACTTTCTTAACGCATAAGAATAAACTAACTAAATAGTTTCATCCAAAACGGTAMACCACTTGATTTTGAKGTAGATTGTTGTTGTTKATTYACAATGAAAAATACTCTTACGGGGTTGATGAACGAATTGAGGAAACCCCTTCCTTCATATTAAATGAATACAAATCATGTTTCTAAAACAAGTAGAGCTAAACCAAAAATTAAATACGGTCGCGATTTCTATAGGGGTTATCTTTTATATGACGGACTTAGAAAACAAAAACAAATATTAATCATATTAAATCGCTTTATTGTTTTTCAAAATGTTCTTCCATAAGATGTATACATTTTTACATACGTTTGAACCAAGTGTCGAAGCACTTTTGCCACTCTGATTGAGGTATCTCCAAATCAAGCTTTCAGAACGCACAAACCGACTCTTCAGGTGTCGAAAAACGTTGACCTCTTGTTTATCTCTTACGTACGGAGTTAAAAAGAAGTCATTCGGTTCTAAGTTAGAACTATAAGGAGGATAACATATCAATGTTTTGAGTTCCAAAATATGATGTGTGAGAGCTCACGTTGTCGTGGTGAAGAGCCATTCGCTCACCTGYAAATAACCATACAATCGACTGCCGTTTACTTTAGAGCTCATACTCGTACAACGTCCGGTGTGTTTAACGTGGGTACCTGCTGACGACACCTTACTCCACGGCACTCAAAAGTACAGCGGATCAAATCAATGCATTGATCAGCGCCCTGAGAATGCCAAGCATTTTCAGTACCAATTGGCAGTGTGGAATGGACACACTAGCCACCTTGGTCGGGTACGAGGCCCATCTAAAACTTCTGCCGTGCTTTGGGTCCGGCACCCGGTTGGAGTGGAACTCCACATTCAACTGACAAAGTCAGTTCTCCCGCATTTGGGTTTTAACCACAACCACCACGATACTCCCCGAGGGGCCCGTCCGCATGAGCAGGTTGGAGTTACTTCCAAGGGCTCCTGTTCCACGTGGTACCAGAATTAAGTCTCCGGTAAKACCATGTAGCTGAAACTACTACCAGTTGAGCTTCCATACGGCTCTGGACTGGTGGCCAGGGGTTGRACCCCATGCATACATCACATACACACACCAACTAACATCTAATTGTCCTTCAGTCCAGCTAATCCCCATACTACCCAGATCCCTAATGTCCGAGTACATCGGGCACTCCGCAATTAAATGCGACCAATTTTCTGACCCCGCCCCACAAAAACACCCCGACGTATCCGATAGGTGCCTGTGACGCAAAAACGCATTCAGAGGCCCATGCTCCGTAAGCAGAAAACCCAGACTCAGACAAAATCTGAAGTCTGGGTTATCCCCAACGAACCCAACGTCCCGAATGTACTCGTACGTCACTCGGCCGTTAGGACTATTGTCCCAACGTTCTTGCCACCTACGCCTAACCCTATCAACTAGGAGCCTCTTGCTCCCTAGATATCCCTCCCTCTCCACATCATCGTCGGAAATCCAATCATTCCGCAGCAATGACACACTCAAACCCCTTCTTAACATGAATGCAACAGCACGCTGTATGACAATCAGGTCAAGAGGGGGTGCACCTAATAGCACCCTCATACTCGTACAGCCAAGATCACCTGCATCGATGTTTTAAACGTTTTCGAAGCACCGCTATCGTGTCTTTTTAACCTTTCTCTCAACATTTTTCATCGCCAAAAATTGAATTAAGTTCCATGATTCCCTGTTGCTGAGTTAATCCGCTGCGAAAGTTGTAGAAAATAATGGTGCGGAAATGTTCGGTATTTAATCTTATTTTTAGCCAAGGTGAATATTTTAGGACAAACAACACTAATAGCTTTCGTATGTAAGCCTTTAACAAGAGTGAAATATTTTACCTGATGTGTTATGGTAATGAGCGTCGGAAGTCAACGATCGTTACTAGACAAAATTTTGACCCAGTTGCGGCCATATTTGTTACTATTATACATCGTATGATAAGCGCATACAAATATTGAGTTATCTTAAATTGCCTTAGTTATTGCTCGAGATATCCATATATAAATAAAAAAATAATCCTATTTGAATTATTTTCGGAAAGTAGTTGTTTCGTAATAAGGGGTAATAACTGTGTTTTGTTCCCATTTATTTTCTTACTTTTTGAATTATCTACTGAAAAGTAAAGAGTGATGTTTATAGAATGATTTTTTTCTTACGATTTTTTCTTAACTTCTTTATTAAATTTGACATTTCTAATTATCTTGCTTAGGGACTTATCTTATAAATATTTTATAAAAATACAACATTTTTATATATATTTATTAATTTTGTATAAATCTACTTAAACCTTCAAAATATAATTATTAGTTGACTATACACATATTACCAAATTTAATACCTTTTATTTTGCATTTTGTGGAATGTATTTACGTGCATTGTTTAACAAATTATATTCGGAGTCAAACTATTGTACTACAAAACAGTATATGTAAGACATTCTGCTCTTTTATTGTAAGAACAACTGCAATATAGACACCGCGACTCATAACAGCATTTCAACAATGTACATAGTCAAACTCTTTTAAGTTCAGGACAAATTAACAGCCAACACAAAATCCTATTGTATACTAAAGGAACAAAAAACTAAGAAATTTGCTTATATGAGTGACCAAGTTGATAAGACCTACTAGGAAAGTCATGCAAAAAAATTATATTTTGGGATGTGATGTTAGTAATATAAGTAATTATAATTCATACTCAGCTTCCTCTTGATTYTTGCAACTACTTAAGTGATTGTTTCTCAACCCAAAACGGAAACAAGTCGTGTATATTTTCAACAATTTGGTGTTACYTACAAATAGCACGTGCAGCCAAAATTTTATCGATTTCCACGCCGTTCGAAGGGCGTAACTTAATGTTACAGACAAATTGAAGAAAAGTCCTATGACTACCACTATAGAATACATATTTTTGGAAAAATTCCTTTTTTTAGTCAACATAGTTCCCTTCAAGGATGAWWGACTGGCCCCCTCCAACGTATCGATAYCATTTTTGTAGTACCATTTGTCGTTTGCTTAAATGTAGGCCTCAGTTTCAATGGTCACCTTTTTATTCGACGAAAATTTCTTCCCAGCGAGAAGCTCAAATAATGCTGATCAATTCAAACCTTTGCTTCAACAACATTTTCCCCACAAGGCAATACTTTATTAAAAGTAAAACTTCGAGTGCTTCTGCTTTCCCTACCGGGTCACAACTTATATTGGCAATATGCACCACAAATAAACCCTAAATAATAGAAAAACAATGTAAAAATGTAAAAAAATGAAACTTCGAAACAGTAAAAGTGGCAAACTAGAAACAATGCCACATCGTAAAACTGACTGCCAACAGCCACTGACTAACTGGTGGCAAGAACGTGTTATGCGCTTGCAGCAGATTTGCTGGCTTAGTATGGCGGTTGATTGTTGGTACAAATAGTTGCAGATGAGATAATAGTGTGGGAAAAAGCTCGAGAAATGGTTAAGGAAAACAGAAAAACCAACTCTATGTGTGTTATAAAATTCTGAACTCAAAGGAGTTGTTAATATTGCATGGTTGTGGTGTTATTTTATGAGATAGACGGTAAATTTCTATGCAATTTTCAACTTTTCACAATAAAACGCCCATATTTGCAATGCACAAGTGTCTGCCAAACGGCGCTATATGCCCTGAATGCCGAAAAAGTATAGAAAAACATAAATGTATGTATGTAAGTGCAACGGCAAGTGTGTGTAAGTGTGTCTTTCTGCAAAACTAACAGCAGATACTAGTCAACTTTGTGGTCTGCGACTTTATTATGGCAAAAAGTCCGAGCGGTGCACAGAGTGGACACAACAGTGTTATATAAATATATGAATACATATCTGTATATATATGCATAAATTTATGTATATATGCATATGTATATGTCTGCTTGCACAAATATTCCATTTGCATGCATTTCACTGGCTCTTATCCGCCATAATCCTGCATGAGTAATGGGCACATGCACATTTTTCCATATTCAGCAGGAGTCAATGTATCACATACTAGTTCACACACACAGACATTTATTTGTATGTAAATGGCACATTTGAAGGCGTGGAGGCAATATGCAAGCACTTGATTACACAAGGTGATATTGACCCTGGTCATGAGCCGGCATGACATGGCATAGACCTACTAAAGCCCTTCATAATGCCACATTTAAGCATAAAATTTACTATTTTCCGCTCAATGTTGCAATCAAACTAAACATAGTTTCATATTTTTATTGCATAAGCACACAATGCAACATTGTTAAGCTAACGGTAGCATTGGAGCTAAAATAAATTCGTATTTCCTAATAAACGCCTTAGCATATTTACCGTAGTCTGGTGTCTAATAGTTGCCATAAGTCGCTTAGGTCGTCTGTTGCATTGAGGCAGAAAATTTATATTCACACCTACTTATTGAGTACTTAAGTGGGAGTGAATTCTGTGTTGGTAATTTATGAGGAAAAGCCATGATTTTGATGCCTTAATAGTGCGMAGAGATGGATAACTACGATTTTGCATACAAAAYAGYCAAGTCTGGTGAATACTGCGGRTAGGGTAGCAGCTCCCAGCCCAGTAATTTSATTGTATGAACCGATTTTGCTTTGTTTGCATTCACAGGTTGAAATGATCAWTTATTTTCTGTGTCGATTAAGTGTTTCGCGAGGTTCTAGAAGTTCRTGATACCAACAAACACAGAGCATTGCCTTCTTACCGAATCGATCTGGTTTTGAAGTCCGGGCCAACCAGGGTCACATATACCATGATTTTACCCGTTTTTGATTGTTAAAATTTCATCACTAGTAACAACTCAGTACAAAACTTATTTTACTTTCGTGCCTTTGAAGCAAWATTTCTCAAGTGCTTTTTCGGTTTTCCATTTATAACATGGCTGTCAGTTACTTTTGACTCGAAGTGCCATCTTCATTGAATATTGCTTTCAGTACGGCAGTTAGATTAGCTTAGTAGTCTAATAAGCCAGGCATAGACCACTGTTGAACCTGAGCGATATCCGTTKTAGTGCCGTCACGAAGTCCAAGAGTAGCAGTAATCTTTTAGGCTTGAGGCACTTAACGCGTATTGAAATCATTAATAATCGTTAAGTTTTATATTCCACTCTGGTTCATAACACACCTCATGCTAACTTTTTATGTTTAAAAGATCAATTTGGTTTCAAAATTCCCGGAGCTGTGGTAACAAAAACAAAACAAAAATAATTAAATTAAATCGCCATAAAAAATTATCGCACTTTATTTGTRAAAAGAACTTTCCAATACATTTAATACACACAAAGTCATAAATACCCGCATTAATAATTCTTTGGCTTAATCCAATTCAACACCATAAAGCCTCGAACGTGAGCAGCGCGCATGCAACAGGTTGCTGTGAGCACATTTGGTATCCTCAGCTGCCTCCACTGTACAAAATTTATACAACACAAACGCGCACGTATATATGTAAACACATATTTATATGTACACTGGTTCATTAATTTGATGGGATGTTGGATGGGAGGGTGGACTTTCCTATTGGGGAATCGCTACTGCTGCCCTCAGCCGTGAGGGAGTAATGCCAACGGATTTAATTAAAAGCTCTGCAATCACAATGTAATAAATAATTAAAATGGGTATTAAGGAAGAACGGAGCTCGAGGGGAACCAAGCGTTTCATAACTAAATAGTTTTAATGTTTTATGTTTATCAATTTCTTCGTACATTGATTATTGTTGAGATTACTTATTGATTATTTATAAAAAATTTTGTTCATAAGGAGAGGTTTCCAAAAGTTTCCATATTATGTGTTTGGAAGCTAAGGTTGCATTGCGTGGGGTTATCTCCAACCAAAACTTGGCAGATTTTGAGAAASGATTTGGGCGTGCATCCATATGGAATTGTTCTCACCCAAGAACTGAATCTCTCCTTCTTCTGAGTGGTGCGGTAAAAAAACCAAACTGTCCGTTCTCCGTTATTGTCAATGTAGTGCGGTATAGGTCGACGACAACTAAATTTTTATGACCAGAATTCGAAGAAGTTTATCTTGACATCATCACTTTCATTTGTTTTRGAAATGTGAGTCAAAATTAATGTGGATGGGAAGGTCACATATCCCATTTCTTACATCGTAAACTGCACATATTTAAGCTTTATTAGTTCTTGAAATTATTATAGCTTCCTATGGAACTAGAGCGTAAGTGTCTTTTTATCAAACTTCGAATATCCGATTTTTATTTTGACGAGCAAAAACTTCGCTTCCCAAATAATCCATCAGTATTTCATCTGCTGATAAACGTGGTTGCCTGCACGCTTTGTCGGATAATTTAAGGCATACTTTACAATAATCTCTTATTTTACTCTGCTCAGCATATGAGAAAAAGGTAAATAAATTTTGTCAAGAAGTTTTTAATGTTCAAAAAGAACTGTCAGAGACCCTACAACGTTCYKGAGATATCGAKCTGAAATTTAGCCAATGTCTTTTTCTCCCTAAGAAGCTGYTCATTGTCGGTCTCGTSGATATCCAACTAATATAGCGAATAGCTGCCCTACAAGCTAAACGATCTAAATCATGCCCTTGATTGGTAAACCGTGATATTTTCACAAAATTTAGCAAAAATGATTGTCCAAAGGCAATTGTATAATGTTCGAAAATATTTTATAGAAGATTTTGCATTTGTAAAGGGTGTTATTGCTTTGGTTCAAACGTTTCTGCTCGTTTTCAGTTGAAAACAAACGTTAACTGAAAAAATATATAATACTATTCGCAATCACCTGCGCCTGTGGTGTAAAAATTGTCACATAAGTAATGAGATTGATATTGTCATATCAAGGGATATGGATTTCCGTGTAAACACCGACGACTTTTTTGTCTACGCGTAATTGTTATGTGAAGGCAGAGCTACTTGGTATATATAAATATATAAATATTTATTTATATTACCTTATTTATCTCCATATATGAATGCAGACGACAGCTGGCAACACGTGACGCGCCAAGTAAGTGGCTCAATAATGTGAAATCCGTAAAGGTTAGCGCTTGGACGTTAAGAAAAAGCGCAATCGGAGAGGAAGAAAAAATGCAGTTGATAGGGAATGCGATCGCTGGAAAGCGCGGAGTTGGATGCAGTGAAAATCCAATTTCCAGTTGCCATTTATGGTATTTGTGAATGCATTGATTGAACCGGGCAGTTGCGCGCGCGCTGCAGATGACTTTGATAAGGGACGATTGCGGCGCAGTGTGAATATCCTATAGATTGTATGGCGCGTCGTTGTTGTTTTGCTGCTGTATGGTGTTAAAGCTCTTAATGCATTGCGTTTATAATAATACGTAACAGCGTTGGCAGGCGATGCATTGTGGTAYTTAATGCTTGTAGTTACTTGCAACGCAGAATCAGCACGCCAGACGAGAGGCAGACACCCGACGCTGCACTGGACACGAGGATGTAAGGACAGACAATGGCTGAAATGAAAAAGTAGCAGCGTGAAATCGGATCAACAACAATAATCAGCCGGCGGCAACAATAACTTAAAGTGATTGCATTAAGTGGGCTGTGGGGGGATGTTATGAAACAAAGGAAAAATCAAAAACAAAAAAGATAATGTAAACCCTATCGACATCAGTTGAGAAAACATTAACGTTGTTTTTGTTGGCATTGCGTCCATTCATCGCTCGGCATGCTGTTGAAAAAGGCGCCCGTTAACAAACAATTCCTGCAACTGCGCTCCACGGCAATGTCGCATTTCAGTTGCATTACAAAAACAAATGAGGCCAAAAGCAAACAAAGAAATTTCCTCGGAAACAAAGAGGCCATAATAACCATGACTGTGGAGAACAATAGCGGAATGCAACATTTGGAAAATGAAGGGGCCGACAACTGCAACGCATTTACGCAACGAAATTATACAGCAGCAGCAACTAAAGCCRGTMACATCTATATCGGAATTTGTGGAGCAAAAGTCTTTAAGGGAAGGAAATAACTTTCTGTGAAACTGAATATAGGAAATAGGCTGAACGAGTAGATTAGKCTYTGTGTTCCGGTTTGAACGATTTGTTAGTGGATGTGTAGAATGTGTTGTAATGTCAGAATCTGCAGAGATTATGCTGCCGTAATTGRTAATTAGTAAAGAGGTTTAACTCTCTAGTTTCTTATCACTTGAGAATCGTGGAATTATCAGAAAATATTTTACATGAGCAGCGCGTTAAATTGAGTCGACTTAGCTGGACGGACATGGAAAACTYTCCGTTATTCAGTATATACGCGAACGAGTTCATAGGTTTTTGAGATATGGAATTTTGTAAACCTACTTTTTTCTTCATGAAACTTTTCGTTTGCCATCTCTTTTTTATAGGAAGCTATCTTCACACATATTACCAGGCAAGCAGCCCTACATTCTTCGAACACATTTTTCAGATTGGACTAGTATAGCAAATAGCAGACATATGTACATACTAACCGATAAAAATCAAGATAAAGTCTCTTTATATCATTTTATGAAAGAAGAAATGTAGCTTTGAAAACTAWAAGAGCTCGGTGCTCACGAAGAAGACGTTTTTGTAAAAGACAAATATCCAAATATTTTAAAAGAGTCTTTCAGCGTATGAAGAGTAAGGTGGTTTCGAGGGYGTCGATATYTGGTATGARCTTATGATCCTCGATGTACTTATTTCACTATGAAATAAAAATATCTGGCAACTCTATYCGTTAAACTCAAGTGCTGAGAATTTTTAGATTTCGCACCATCCAAATTCGGAAGGSTCTTCTTTTTCTAACGATATTCCTTGAACAAAAATCCAAAACAGCCAATAGCTGAGCGAATTGAGTACAAYTGCCGTCAATTGTTCCATCGACTTAGCAAAACCGCTAAGCCGAAAATATATCAACACTTATGCGTAAAACTGCATAGGATCCACACATGCCACATACAGGGTCAGTGTAAGTTGCCCATTTWACAGTAGTGACAACAGCAACTGGATAATTTGGCAGCCAACGAAGAGAGAACTCCACAACCGCAACATGCAATAGTTGCTAAGACCACTTACCGGACCATGCATGGAGTTAGGTCTGTCTCTTATACACATCTAGATGTGTATAAGAGACGTACACAAACACATGTCATGCAGCACACGAACGCCTTACTCATTGACTTTAACTATCCCTTTTGGGAGGATAACGTGCGGTGCGCTCAGCCTTTTTGCCGCGCAAACACGCCGGCGATAAGTTAAAATCTAATCAATGAAGTGCTTGCCTCCACACACAGTCTTTAAAGTTGATGCTTGCTTTGTTCTGCTCTGTGACGCTGGCAGCGATGTCGACGCATACGTCAACGCTTCAACGTTGCCGCCGAGCAGTAATAGACGCTGGCGACTTTGTTTACGCGCCGTGCTCTCGGTTGACTTTTGCTTTGTGGGTGTGTTTGTTTGGTTTTGTTTTTGCTTTTGCCTGTGCTTTTGCTGGTGACTACTTGAATTTATTGCCACATTGTAATTTCACTCTCRCCGTTCACCAACTTTTCCGCACAACAACTTGTATGAATGCCAACACAGGGGCGGTTCAGAGATAGTACTGTGMCAAGTTGCAAAAAAGTCTGTAAACAATATTTGGTAGATATAGTGGATTTTTGCGCTTTACTTTATTTTTCTTCTCTGCGTTAAATGTATGTAACTTCTCAACCGTTGAAGCTAACGATTCTGAGAGAAAGTCTTCTTGGTACTTCTTTATACACTTCGAAAATTGGTAAAACGAAATGAAAACAAGTAAGGAAGGGCAAAGTTCGGGTGTCACCGAACATTTTATACTCTCGCAGGATAAAGTGATAATCGGGATTTCATTATCCGTCATTTACATATTTTTTTAATTTGCTGTAAAATTAATAAGATTASATCAATTTGTGTACTTTGAGTATTGAATTGTATTTTCATTTATTTTAATTGTATTGAAAAGTTATACTCCGATCACSACAATTTTTCTACAAGGGATACCTCAGCTCAAATACCGTATTTGTGTGAAGTTTTATTCCGCTATCATCATTGGTTCTTAATGTATATATTATACAGAGAAGGCATATGTGGTTGTTAACCGATTTCACCCATATTTCGCACATGTCATCAGGGTGTTAAGAAAATATTATATACCGAATTTCACTTAAATCGGTCGAGTAGTTCCTGAGATATGGTTTTTTGTCCATAAGTGCGCGACGCCACACCCATTTTCAATTTCTAAAAAAAGCCTGGGTGCAGCTTCCCTCTGACATTTCTTCTGTAAAATTTAGTGTTTCTGGCGTT
>NW_017536185.1:1956676-1973911 GCF_001853355.1 Bactrocera latifrons | reverse complement strand
GGTTGACATAGCTATAGTAGTTTCCGAGATATGTACAAAAAACTTAGTAGGGGGCGGGGCCATGCCCACTTTTTCAAAAACATTATGCCCAAATATGCCCCTCCCTAATGCGATCCTTTGTGCCAAATTTGTATTTAATATCTTTATTTGTATTATATATCTTTCGGTGTTCGGTTTTCGCCATTTCGTGGCCGTGGCAGTGTGCCGATTTTGCCCATCTTCGAACTTAACCTTCTTATGGAGCCAAGAAATACGTGTACCAAGTTTCATCATGGTATCTCAATTTTTACTCAAGTTATAGTTTGCACGGACGGACGGACGGACAGACGGACAGACAGACATCCGGATTTCAACTCTACTCATCACCCTGATCACTTTGGTATATATAACCCTATATCTGACTCTTTTAGTTTTAGGACTTACAAACAACTGTTATGTGAACAAAACTATAATACTCTGCTTAGCAACTATGTTGCGAGAGTATAAAAAACATGCCCACTCTTCATATAACGGTTATGATGAAAACTATTAAAAGTGTGATAACTTTCTGAATAAACGCGCCAAAAGCATTGAATATCACTTTAGATATAGCATTCTAAATCTTCTTCAGAAAATAATTTATATTTATTCACACGGAATGTGGGCAACTAATAGTAAGACTTTGTCCATAATTTTAAAATTCCTAATTTATTCTTCAGAATCTTTGTCGTCCCCCCAAAAGCTTTTTTTAAATCCTCGAAACAGTTGTTAAAGTCAATTTCCAGAATACATTCAATGCGCGTACCTATTCACGTTTAATGTCTTCTATTGACTCAAAACGGGTTCCCCGAAATGGTCGTTTGAGTTTGCTGAATAGCCAGAATAGCCAGAAGTCACACGGAGCTAAATCAGTTGGTCGCGACACGATATTGACTGAAAATTTGGCGAAAAAACYCACGAAGAATCAATACAACGGTCATTATCGTGGTGCAAAAACCAATAATTGTCGATCCAAAAATGTCGGCCTCTTTTTTTTACGAATAGCGCAAAAGACGCATGACCCTGTTAACAATTTGGCCGGGCGGAAGGAATTCGGAGTRCACTCGATATTCGAAGAAAACTGATTTTTGATATGCTATGACGTGGTTTTTTAAGACATTTCATGACGTTAACGTGACGATGTTTCTCGAAAAAATTTTGTGATTTTGGAACCTTACTGACTGAATATTGTCGATTCTCAAGCATAAAAACCTGTATTTTATTCAAGTATTAATCATGAGTTGATGTTGATGGCCGTCCTGGACTTTGTTCGTCGTCAACGACCCTCTTGAATAACTTGTACTAATCAAAAACACCGGTTTGCGACAAAAAATTATTACCGAAGGATTTTAGCATGATACTAAAATGAAAGAGTCTTACTATTTTTTTCCGACAGTAGTACTTCCTTTTCCCTCATCAGTATTCCAAATATATGTATATTCCAAAAATATATATGAGAGATATCAAAYATTTTTAAGTTTCGAGGATATCGAAGTTAAAGGAACGAAAAAGCAAGGCAACTCATGAACTCGCCCTTAAATTCCCCTACTAAATGTTAGATAGAAAGTAAAACAAAAGTATACATTAGTCACCACTCACTCACTCAGCCAGAATGTAACAAAGTTGTGACAGGCGCATAAGCGACGAATGAACAGTCAACTGAGCAACTGTCGTACCGAACGCCGGCAGCAGCCTGTGAACAAGAAAATATGCCGACAAACGGAACAGCACCAGACAGACAGTGGGCCAAGCGAAGCGCCACAAGTATATGTACTTTTGCAGTCAACACACACAAGCGCCGGGTATGAGCAGCGATGGAGAGCCCATTCATTGTTCAGCCAATTTGCAAATCATTGTCAGCATTGTTGCCATTGTTTCTGTACTTACGGTCGTTGTCAATGTAATATCGTATGCTTGTTGTTGTTTGTGGGGAAAATGCCGGTCGTACTACCGTGGTTCCATTCAGCTAACGTCATAAATAGTTGACATAACGAACCTGACAGCGTCGCTGTTGACGTTGACGACGACAACGGCGATGACGGCGACAACGCTGACGACTGAGTGGGGYAGCGCAGCGGATGTCGGCTGTGCGAATGTGCGGCCGTTTTTGCCGTTATGACTGTTGATGTCGTCAACATAATGTTGTCGTACTTGATCGTCTATTGTTTACGCGCTGTGTGTGACTTGGCGAAGGACTGAAAGGATGCGAGAGCATACATTCACACGTGCTCACTTAAATATACATATGAATGAATATTGAAATGAGGCAAGCGTGCATAAATGAGCGAATTGTTGTCGTGATGCTCATAATCGCTGATAACGCAACACGAAAGCTTGTAATGTGCAAACTTGCTGCTTGTTGGCGACTTCCGTCAGTTGGCAGGAAGTGACGTACTGCAGACGAATATTGTGTAGATGTATGTGTATATGTGCGCTTGCATACATTACAGCGGAGAAAGAATTRTGCGGGAGCAAGAGCTGATAACAGATACTTAATATGTTGATGATGTTCGCACGGGCGAAGGCGACTTCTTTAASCCTTGTAGGTCAGTACGGGTACTTTTTGTATACAGAAGTTGTTTGCAAGAAACAAGCATTTGTAGATATTAGAAATTATTACAACTTAAGCCCGTAAAACAAGTTTGAGAGTYCGTCTCCCTATTTTTTCTGAAATTYAATTCTGTTYATTTTTTTTAAAGAAGTCTGGAAAATAGACACCTGCCACATAACACTCTTTTTTCACAGGATTCAGTTCCTAAGATTATTTTGCACCGCGGACGAGTTCTAAGTGACCTATTTTGGGCTTATAAGATTAATTCTGARGTTATATGCTTATGTGGGATCTGAATTGCTTTACATAACATAACCCAGGAGGAAAGTTTAGGTTTGTTAATTTCCAGTAATTTTCAATGAATTAAATTTAAGTCTCTTTTTGACATCATAAACTTTGATAGAACCGAAGTTTAGATCCTTTTTCGACAGTTGATCCTGAATCCTCAAATAGTATGGCTTGATTAGAGATACTTTTCACACTTTATTATTATTGGCGATTTTGYTTGTTTATTTCCTCCAATATTACTTCCTTAATAGATTTTCTCAACTGTTGACTAAGTACTGACTAATAGCTTACTTATTCGAAAATATTTTCATATCCTGAACAGGCTTCATCAAGTTTACYAGAAATTTTGTAGCATAGACTATAGAAAATATATATATATATAACAAAATATTCAGGGTATCAAAACTGAAAATTATCTCGTAAACAATGTGTCATACCAACATTACAATGCTTAGGCCCCAAATTTTTATAGAGGAATTAAGGTTACATTGACCACTGTTGGGATGTCAAAAAAGAACACAAAGTTCTCGAAAGAATTAAAAAATCGTTGTATCTTTGGTTATTTAAAGACACAAAATGCGCAAAAATMTATGCTCGCAATATGGGTTAAACATTATGATAATATTATTAGCGCTTCACGTGGCGCCAATATTGCTAATGAYACTGTAGCGGGGTCTGTCACAGTTTTTAATAAGCCAAGCAGAAGAATTCGCGCCGTAATGCAATTTTTGTCGCATTGCCAATGAGACATTATACAGACATGCATAACTACATACATACATACATATGTATAATACAGAGAGAAAAATCATTCCCTCATGTGGATAGTGAAAAAGMCGTGTCACAGTTAACATCTGCGACACCGAGTGGAGCACCGCCGCTGCTGCGCGTAGAACGCCAACAAGCAGCGCAGCTTGCCAGGCCAGTTAAACTACTTCACTCTCACTTAACTTTGCCGGCTCGCTGGAGGCACAGCACACAGCACACAAAACACAAAAACAATTTGCTTGTTTGTTGATAYCACCATAGCGGACAGTTGGCATTGTTTGCATTTCTCGTTGTTTTTGTATTCACACATTTGCTTTTTGCCTTTGCACGTTAGAAGCTTTAAGTGTTTTGGGTCGCGGTTTTTGTCGGCGATTCTCTGCCTACAATTGAAGCACAAATGTGCGCTGCCGAACCKACTGTGACTTGTGCTGTGTCTCAGCGCCAGCCTCTGTCACCCACATTAGCGAACAGAAGAAACTATAGCGAATATCTATATTCCAAAGCTTCGCTTCAATACCTTGCTGCTGCCGAGGAACTCACTATGAACCACTTGACTGGTGGCTGGCTGGCTGGCTGGCTGGCTGGCTGGCTCGCCTACACTGCTGCTTGCTACTATGAGCTTCAGCGCCCATGTTGACTGCTGCGCCGCCAACGCTGCTGTCTCTTAGCTTCTCCGTCRCTTGGCCACACTCAGCGCGTAGTTGGCGGCATGGCTCTGTGCCATTGCTGCTTGACTTTGGCTTTTGCTCTGTCTCGGTTGTTCGTTGCTTTTTGCCGGGGGCTTTCTCGCTTTTGCGGCCTGTTGTGTGTGTGCTTCTTTCATGCTTTTTGCCMTCGCTTCGCTGACTTTGTTGACGCCACTAGTGCCTGCTCGTTGCCTTTCGCCACTGACGGYGCTGCTATCTCGACTGCTTCTGCCTCAGCTGCTGCCACTGCTGTTGCGGCTGCCTCGGCCTGTTTGGCAGCTGACTTGTGCTTGTGTGTTTTACAGCTTTACTGTTTTGCTGTTTTCTGTTTYGCTTTGGGGTATCATCGTTGTGGCCGTGCACGGCCTGCTTTAGTCTGTCGTTTGACGTGCACAGAGGCGGCATTGAAGCGGAGTAGTAAGTGTGATTCTACACGATTCGCTAGCGAACGGCATACAAGCGTGCGTTTTCCMACTCGTAAACGTTATACTCGTTGTCATTGGCATCGCTCGGCGAATGTGAGCCAGACCAAARGCAACAATAACAAAAAAGTGATGAAGAAGACGCAAACAAACCCAGAGTAGTGATTGGCAAAGTTGGAATCGACAACAAAAAAGTGTTTAAAAATAAAACGAATAGCTGATGCTGTGTATGAAATTCCATTATTGATAAAAAAGGCGCGCGAATTTCGGTTCGTTGACGTTTTTTGCTGTCATATGGTGCTATTCTGTTATGAAGGTGGGTGATGGAAGCTGTCAGTGTAATGTGATAATGCGGAAAGAGTGTGAATTAATAATATTGAAATCAACAAAAAAGTTGTATGATAGATATGTACGTGGCGCGAAAAAAGTAAATACAATTGCATAAAGAAGTGTGAATTTTGCCAAAAAGCCTATGCAACAGAAAAAAATTTAAAATTTTAATGTAATTAATCTAAATGTTTACATCGAAATCAAAACAAACGTTGTAAGCGTTAAAAAAATATAAATACTAACAAACTATCGTTTATTGTTTWAAGTGAATATTTGAAATTTTTTTGTGAGCCTAATGAATCAAAATGAAAATTGAAAAAACATCGTTTTTATTGCTTTTCGACATTTTTACATGCTCTTAATGAACGAGAAAAAAATTTTTTTTTAAACGTGAAAAGTTTGGGTTTTTAATTTTTTGTCGCTCAAAAGCCTGGAAAACTAAAATTAAAATATTAAAAGATTCTAAATACAAACACAATTGGTGAYGTGTAAATAGAAGTTAAAAAAGGTTATTATTTTTTTGAAATATTTTTGAATGCGGCACTCAAGTCATGAAATAACAGCTTTCACGAAAATTTTGAAGAGCTTTGGKATTATATCAGAGTTAAGTTCATCAGTAATCATATTCTTATTGGAAAAACTGTTTTTGAGAAACTGTTTCATAACTACAACTAAACGTTTTTGTTGCTTTTACTTAAAAAAAAAATAAAATCCGGAAAGTACGATTGTTATAATAACTGAAAAATTAAAAAAAAAAAATAGTTCGACTGCTAATTGCGATTTAAATCCACTGCCAATTAGTAATATTAGTTTTTGTACAATTAGCTTAGATTTTTTGGTTGAACCGGTTTAGTCATGCCCGTCTAGCTGCCCGTCCGTCCCTTTGTACATATAAATCTAAAAAATTTGCACTCGYCCTTTTCTCACTAAGAAAATGCTCATTTGTCGGAACCGACAAAATCAGACAACTAAAGAATATAGCTGTCAGACAAACTGACTGATCAAACTCAAGTCTTTGCATGSGCAACTCTTATATTGGAGACGGTATCTTCACGAGATTCGATATAGTTTATTATCTAAAGCTGATCAGCGAATCAAAGCTAAGGATTCTTGTTTTTTTTTTCAATCGTATTCAACATGTTGCTGAAGAGCATAATCCGAGAATTAGAAAAAGATAGAGAACTCTAATTTAGGATAGGAGATCGCAGTGCTATACTAAATCAATAACTAAATAGGACAGAGAAATAAATAGGTCAMATCACATATCTAGGAACCCGATCTATCGAGTTCAACTAAATTTGGTAAGTGGAATTTTGTCACATTCCTATGCTACTGTTCAAAAATGGCTGAGATCGGCTCAATTTTAAATTCCAATTGATTCTTTCTCTTTCCAGTAAACAAATCAAACGCAATTATCGAGATAAAATCTTGTACAAATAATGCCTCTAGAATATGTCACCTTATGACCAAAAATATTGGTCAATATGTGTTATATTATATTTTGATGATAAAATTCCGAGATTATCCTTTCCTGACAATGGTTTGTCTTTGTCCAAGAAATGGAATAATTCGGGTTAATACTTCCTTGAAGCCCCATATATGTATCTAATATAAAGATTTCGAATCTCCGGGTAACTTTATTTCGCATATATCGGTCAATATTGAGTTATCTGAATGGAAATGAGASAGCATGCTTTACTAATAGCAGTGTATCTTTCTCATCGGTCAGTGCCAACCCAAGTTATACTTGCATCTACATAGGATAGGTAAAGCTAGGTGGCTCATYGTTCAGCATTCTGGGGTGGATCRCACTTAAACTGCWATGTACAGKGCTTTGTGATCCCAATCCAATTTAATATCAGTTTTCAGCAAAAGTATGAGATTTGAGGCAAAAGTGGGACATTTAAGGAAAAAGTGTTGAGTTTCATTCTTAGAAAAATGTAGAGGTAACATATTCTGAGAAGAATACAGAACCTTGATACTAGTATTTTCATTCCTTTTACTAAACTCCAATCTCTTTAACAAAAATTTACTTTAAATATAAGGTTTGACATATAAAATTTACGATCTGAATGTATAGAAAGGAAAGCAAATCTGGAACATAGAACCTTTTGTCTATTTCAAAAACTTCATCTAATAACTTGGATTGTGTATTATAATGAGCAAACTTTTCATTACTTCGCAAAGGAAATCTGTTGAACATTGGGTCAAACTATGAAATATTTTAAGTGACACACTCACATGTCACAGGGATCTAAAACGAACTTTTCAACTTTCGAGGTAGTGAAACACAATAATATGCTTAACTTAAAGAAAAATTTATTGAAATGGTGTAAACTAATAAAAATGTATATTTATAAAGAAAGAGTTCCTAATACGAATAATAAAACAACAGTCTAATGGAAAATAATAAATAAAGGGAATACATTTATTTTCATAGGTCAAGTGTTTGGCGGGCAAGCTTCGAATTGTGGAAATACAAAAACAAAAAATTAAATTAGAAATTATAAAAAACAGCAACGAGCAGAATTTGTCACTTACACTTCTTTGTTTTTATGAATGCTTGGAACACATTCAAATAAACAGTGCAAATCAGCAAAGCAACGACAACAGTGACAGCACATGTGACACATTTTGGAATTACTGTGACAAAACAACAAAAATTGGATTAAAACAACATAACCGAAATAAAAGGTATGTACATTTATTCAAAAAATGAAGGAATCCAACAAAATTTTAGAAACTTTTTRTAAGAAAATGGGTATTTAAATAYATATAAATACGTGTTAGACATACACAGTACACAGTTAGGGTTTAGTAGGGTATTTTCCAGACAGCGGTACTCATTTCTTTGAAAAAAACAAAGAAACATTACAATTTGATTAGGTTGCCACTCTAAGAAATTTCAATATGCCCTTATAGTTTTTTTTATATTAAATTCACAATGCAATGTATTTGTCAAAGCAGTGAATACTCGGCACATTTTTACAGGGTGCGCTTTATATATTTTCACTACCGTAGCGCAGGGACTATATTCACTTGCATTTCAGAATAAAAATTATTTCTTGTCAATTTTCTTCGAATAATAATTGTATTTAATAGATAAATTTAAAAAAATGTTCTGTTGCAGATGTTAATGCACTTTTATAATTTGTGAAAAAAGGCGTCTGAGCACATCAACGAAATGCTGCTTAAAATATTCTCAAAACAAAAAATCAAAAAAAAAAAAAAAATAATAATAATAATAATAATAATATTACCAGGGTTGCAAATAATGTATAAGAAAATTTGAATTGATTTCAAATTGATTAAAAAAATGTTTAAGAATTCAACTTTTTTTCGCGTTTGTATAAAAAAAATCTTATACTTAATCTCAACATTGGGATTAAAAAATAAAAAATGAAGTTTTATAAATATTGTATATACGTATATTGATTGAAGATTCTTTTTAAAAACTAAATTTTTATTTTTTACGCCAAGTGTTTGAAAAAATACTGTTAATGATCGAATGAGTAGTCGAAATTTAAATTTTTTTCAAAATGGTGTCTTTTGCCAAAGAGTGTCTTAAAAGTAGAAATTATTATTGATAATCTGATTGCTTTGCTTTTTACCTGAATCTATATCATGTAAAAATTTCAAGACAAGTTTATTACCATTTTTTAAAACAGGATTTTAATGAAACACACTTAAAGTTTTACGAGCCGATTACACTAAAAATAATTTTACAATTACCTCAATTTGAGTTCATCTTAAAATCTTCGGAGAATATTCTTAAAACTATGTACATACTATACATACGATATAACCAAACAAATCGATGTTTTGATATTCAAAAAAAGGATATAATCCCTTAAAACGTCACCAATTGGTGAGAATTTTTAGATTTATGAGTCTATCCAAGTCAACCGATTAGTTATAAAGGAAAGATGACACACACTCTATAATTGAACAATTATGTTACAACATACTTCTATAAAAGCCCAGCTATATACATATGTATACATATATAYAAAATTCAAAGCTTACCAAATATTGGGCACTGAACATGGGTTAGCTTTTAAATGTCACGGCGGAAAAGTCTGCGACCTTCACAAGAATTTATGTTTTGCTTAGCACGACAATTTATGAAGAACGAATTGTACAAATATCTTTGTAAAAGAATTCCTAAGTATGTTTATTTAAAATACAGTTGTAATGCAATCAGCCACTAAACTGCTATTTCATTGCACGTATGTATGTGTGTGTGTGTATATATAGCTACTGTGCTACTGTGCACTGCGCATAGATATGGTGTTCTTATTGTTGTTGCGCGCTTATCGATCCCAAGTATCTGCATAATAATTTAGTTTAGATTGAAATCTGGCGYTCAAGCGTACTTACTCAGCCTTTTTTCTGCTCTTCTGGCTCTTCTGATTCGTCTCCTMTGCTTCTGGTTGACTTTGTTGCTGGGGAGTATGAAGTTATTGTTGTTATTGTTATTTATTAACAAATATTTGCTTATCTAGTTTTGATTATTCTTTGTAGGCTTCTTTTTGATTTCCATCTCTAAGGTCTTCTTTGTAAATTACWAAGTTTTCTATTTTATATCTTTCGGTGTGTTTCTGCGCTTCACCGCTGCGGCGCAAGTTTATTGTGGCTTCGCGTAAGMTATTCATTTTTTCCTTATCAAATTAGCATATTTTATTTGCATTCTCAATTTGTTTAGTCGTTTAAGCAAATGTATTTAGGGGCATAGTGGTGTGCTTGTATGTATGTATGTACATATATAAGTTAGGCTTTGTATTGGCTTTCGTATAGGTTTTTGGAAAGAATACCTACATACATATCTACTTGATTTTGTCACTGCTGCACGAACAGGYTTCGCTGAACCAGGCCGTTAGCGAAGCTTGTGGAAAAATTGTAGAGGCATTTGTTTTCAGCGTAGACTAAAATTGTCGTAAAGAAAACTAATTAGGGCCATGGCAAGACACTGATAAAAAAATAGTCCATTTAAAGATAAATAAATAAAAATAAAAATATAATTTTATACAAAATGGTTTGTGAGTTAWTGTTTACCTAAGAGAAATGAAGCAGTTATTTATACTACCGAACAATTTTCCTTAACGCGTAGCTGTTGTATGRTCACGATTCCTATTTTGTGGTATATGTGGTTGATTTTCAAATATTTAACTTTCTTTTACCATAGTTGGACACTCTTATCCAATATATATTTATACTCTTGCAACCAGTTGCTACAGAGTATTATAGTTTTGTTCACCTGACGGTTGTACTAAAGGAGATAGATATGGGGTTATGTATTGTATAGAATATATAAATAATCAGGATTACGAGAAAAATCCGGTTGACTGTCTGTCCGTCCGTCCGTCCGTGCAAGCTGTAACTTAAGTAAAAATTGAGATATCTCGATGAAATGGTATAAGAACGCTTTATGAAAACCGGTGTGAAAATTGGACATTGGGCGTGGCATCGCCCACTTTTTRCTGAAATCCAATATCTCGGGACCCGACCAACCGATTACGACTAAATTTAGTACGTATAATTTCTCTAACATTCCTATGTTACGTGTAAAAATATTCAAAACCGAGCCACAACCACGCCTACTTCCCATGTAAGGTAGGTTCCAAAGTAAACAGGACTTAAAAAAACCGAACAAATGGTTTTTTCGACAAAATCAGTTTATAAATTGAATAGTTTTACCAATTAAAAAAAATTCGCACCTATAACACAAACATATTGACACTTAAAACGCAATAACTTCACTTCCAACTGGACAATCGACATATAGATGTTGCCACCATCCCCGTTTACTTTGGAACAAACCCTGTATAACATAATTCCATTTGATTCTGTCACTTTCCAACATACAAATCAAGAAGTAATTAATGTAACGGAATAAAATTTTGCACGATTTATTCTTTAATATGCCACCTTTTTCTGTTCAAGACCCTAGGTAYGGAATATGTGGACCCCAGTATCCATAATTGACTTTCGACTGAAAATATCGGTGAATGTGTGAGATATCAAAATTAAAATTCAGAGATAATCCTCCTCTGGTAACGGTATGTGTGCATGTCAAAAATTGGTCGAATTGGGCCAATACTTCCCTGAGCCTCATATATCTAATATAACGATTTTCGAGCTTCCAGGTGACTATATGCTAGATATATCAACCAATATGTATATATATATATATTTAGATTTCGATTCACTGGTCGAAGCTTTGCACTTTAGGGTATTCACTGGTCTTGATTCTTGCAAATTGCTAAGTAATGTCGKTTGCACCCGAACTTAACCTTTCTTACTTGTTTTAATARCGTACTGATTTTAACATCCTAACARCATATAACGTACGAATTCCTCTTATTGGCTTTTCTAACCTAAGCTGATYCATGGTATCAGATGAAAAATAATCTGAGTCATTGAATTCCACAAAATTAAGAGTGGTTTCTTGATATTGAAAATACAGTGGAAGAATATCACCTCCAAGGTGTATATGAAAATTGAGAGGCATCATTATAATTCACTACAATTTTAAATATCAAGATACTACACTTAGTAAAATAGAAGCTAGGCAGACAGAATGTCATCAATAGCTTCTTCGTTGAAAGAGTTGTAGGTGATGGCAATCATTACCAAAGAATCCGTATTTCTTCGGAAAATTTGTTTTCATGCGTGTTTTTTGAGTTTCTGCAAAACCAACCAAAGCGAAGCCTTACCAYAAATTTTTTAAATATAATTCTTGGCTCTATTAACCTAATTTTACAAATTAATTTTCACTTAACTGTCAAAAATTTCGTCTCAGACAAACAATTGGCATGAAAATATATGCTAATATGCATATATATATATATATGTACATATATAATATGTATGAAAGCCTACAAATAAATCATTATGAAAACCAGCGTTGGCTTATGTCTATTTTTAACAAATTTCAATATAATTTCGAAGGAATGTGGGAAACACTTCGCGCCTTCCTCTTCTCAGTCAGCTTGCCAACAACCCGCAGTCCATACATACATATGTTTGAATGCAAGTGTGTTTCAAGAGCATAGCGTCAAAAGTGCTCTGCASCGCACACCATTTTGCGTCACCGTCTCGCTGTCAGTTTTATAATTCGCTGAGTTCATTCTTATACACATACATATGTATGCATATGTAATAAGTGCGCCAAGCACACTGACTGTGGCTCTAAGGTTGTGTAAAATGCTAAGTGATGAGTTACATCGAATGGCACATGCGGTTACTAACAATTAGTGGGGTTGCTTGCTTTGCTTTGGTTGCGCGAACGGCAAGCATCCCAAAACACTCTCAGCCAAATCGCCGCGTAAGAGCATTTCTTATACCGGTAAATACTTGCATATAGCCAAATATGTGCGCATGTGTGTGTGGCWTGTTATTTATGCACGTATGCCTGTGAATAATCCGATTTAAATGCGYGCTGGAATGATGAATGACGGTTGTTTTGTGTTTGCCGACTTCAAGTAATTTATTTTATTTACAACTCATACATAGATTTGTGTGAGTGTGTGTGTAACGTCGTTGTAATGCTCTAGATGGGCATGCTCCATTGTTTGATTCGCTATGGCTAGTAGATAAAATTGTGCGAGCCGCGGAAACCCCTTAACGGTGACGTATGAAAAGCGGAAGGAACGCTTGATAAGCGAAATTTATTGTTTACACTTTAAAACGCCCGATAAAATGAGCATGTCAAATGTATAAGTATGAGAAATATTACATAAATTGGATGAATTTTGATTGTATTAAATATATATATGAATTGCACATATGTATGTATTGATAACACTTCACTAAGTTTCTGTTAATGATTTTTAATCGCACATTTTCATATGTAATATAATATTATATTTTTTTATAGTATTAACATAATTATTTAATTTATATATTATTGCTGTGAATACAATAGAACATGTTAAGTTCAGCTGAAACGATACTGTAATATCCTTCTCAGCTGCATTTCTTTTACATAGGTTATGTTAGGTTAGGAAGTCGATCCAAAAAGSGATCTCACTTGGACAGTTTAAAATGCCTACCAATTTACATAATAGCATAAAACTTCCATATAATAAATCACAAAACTCTTAAGAATCGACAAAGTGGYTTGTAGGCTCAAATTTTACAAGTTCTTTGAGACGGTTATTGTCAGTTTCTAAAGGTGAACTTGTTGAGCTATTGCAACATCTGTGTTGTAAAGGCTGGACACTAGAAGAGAAAATGCTTGAATGTTTGTAACTTCCCCTCCTCCATATAACTTTGATAACTAACGTCCGTCAAGATTTTTAGCCTTACGCATGAATCTTTTCTGAGTGCAAGTAGTAGATAACCGCTTCCCCTTTATAACTAAATAAAATCAAAGTGCCGTTTCTATGGCATAACGGGTATACAAGATCTTTAACTTGATTTTGATCATTCAGTTTGTAAGATAGTCGGAAGCAATAGTGCTCCAACTTGAACAATTTGAATGGGGTGGCCTTATATAATAACCTGTGCCAGACTTTGTGAAGATATCTTGTTAAATTAAGAAGTTTCCCGTGCAAGGATTAGATTATAATCAAACAGTTTGTAAGTCAGCGATATGTTATATCGGTCTCATTGCAGCGGTTGCGCCAAAGGAGCAACATCTTGAATAGGAAAAGACGTGTGTAAAATTTCAGATCGATATCTAAAAACCTGTACAGGGTATAATAATTATTCAATGGACAATTAGCTGAAAGTACACTATAGAGTCCGAAAACGTTGCATATACTACTGACCAAGCCACTAACTATATACATATGTATATAGTACAGTCGAAACTGTTGAGATAGTAATTTTTCATACCGAGTCAAGCTTAAAAGAGAAAATTGTGATGTCTTACTTAACTCTGACAATAAATCATGAAATGCATGCTTTCTTTAAACTCTCCATATTGGCCAAATTTCTTAAACATTTAACATAAGAACTCAAACTGGCGTCCATATTCGACCAGTTCATCTAAATGTGCCATCAATCGTATGTAAATTTGTCCTTTTCAGTGTGTTATCAAGCCTATACAACAAAGCCCATTTCAATTTTGTCTACATATTTGTAAAACTGATTAAATATAGTAAATATGATTAAAAAAAAAAGAATTTTATGGTGCCACTTTAATTAAGAAAAAATATTTTGCGACCCACAAACAGTTATCAGCAGCTGTCAAATATTAATTTATATTGAAGTCATGAACTTGAGCTTACAATTAAGTGCGCTCGTCACATAGCCCTCGTACGTAAGAATAAGAAGATTTCAAATGTATGTTTTTAGAATTCAATGAAAGTCCGTAATCGAAAATGTAATTGGATATTTTGCACGTATTCCATGTAAAGTGTTACGTCATTTTGGCGTTCTGCCATATGCTATAGGCTTTAGTGAAGCCGTGGGGATTTGCATGGCGCCGTTTAAAATTGTAATTGRAAACGTAATATGACAATTCATGTTCGTCATTAATATTTATGTGGTCGCCTTCAAGTTCAGCAATATTACTCAGATATGCTTCACACTTTCCTTGTGAACTGTTTGTTATACTATACATATGTATGTACATATGTAGCCCTGAGTTCTTTTAGCAAAAGACTAAATTCGGKAAATGAGGTGGTTGAAAATCGATTTTTTACACTTTTATCCAAAGCACACGCATATAACCTGTTGATCTAGTTTTCAATGAACTAACTACGCCAATGATAATTAGAGCAAGCCATCCTTCCATTACCAACTCTAGTGACTAAATCAGTATTATCTTGGTCTCTGCTCACGGGGTTTTGAACGCTAGTGATAACTTTGGGAGCAAACTTCGTCGATAGAACTTCTAGAAAATAGCCTGCCAATGGGAATCCTTACAACTGTCAACTGTTTTTACACTTACAGAGTGAATGTACGAGTATCATGGTAGTCGAAAAAAYCCTTTCGTATTTTTAATCAATCTTCAACTTTTTTTAATTTWTTTATAATGAACTTTAATAAACCAAGTATGTACCATTATGGTCGACCACTTTCTGCCATTTTTCCGCTGGAAACATCATTCCTTCAGTGTACAACTGCGACAAGTCATTTTCACAGGTTTCTCTTGAAGCTAACTCTTGGATGCATCAAAATTTCCCAACCAAGCGCTCCAAGTTTTTGTCAAGTCATCTAAGATATGTGTGGTCTAGCATTGCCCTGATGAAAGACAGAGAGCATTCTGTTGTTCAGTTCTGACCGTTTTTTTTTTTATTACATGCTTCAATCTTATCAGTTGTTGACAGTTTCTTTCCAATTCCACCAAACACTCAGCATAACCTTTATAGGCGTCCATTCTGGCTTTCCGACCATGGGTTGAGCTTGACCCCGCTTGAACCATGCTCTTTTTCGTACATTGTTGCCGTATTTGACCCACTTTTCGTCTCCTGTTACCATTCGCTTCAGAAATGGTTCGATTTCATTTCGTTTCAACAAAGAATCGAAGAAAGATGTGGTATCCAAACATCGAGCTTCTTTTTGTAGCCAGCATTTTTAAATTGTTAGAAACCGTTTGATGACGAATGTTAAGTTCCTTAGCGATGTCATGGCTGCTTATGTGACGGTTCTGGTCAATCTTTACCATAATTTCATCAACGTTTTCAACGATATGTCGACCAGAGCGAGGTGYATCTTTTAACGAAAAATACGAGTGTATAGTATATCGTTATATTTTGGGACAAAAACAGCARATGTGTTTTGAGTAATGGCTTTCTGACATTTTTATGATACTTTCGGCCAATATTCACTCTGTCATACATGTTATGAGCCTTCATTCAAAAATTAAATATTTTAATGCCATTGAACCATTTTGGTGGACAAACATACACCGTATAAAGGTCATAAAAGGATGTACAGCTGGCCAAGTATCTATACATATTTAGTACACATCAGTCGTTTCCAACGACCTTGAATATTTTGGCAGCATTCCTTCAAGAAAAATATTTCAAGTCACTGGCCATTTAATAGCCGTCTCTATTTCGCTGTCCACAAGTGATGTGTTGTTTACTGATATTTATTGAGAACGTGCAGAAAGATGGATGCAAAGTATTTAAATCATTGTTGACAGGCAGTGCAATGCAAAAAACAACCAAACAATGCGAAACGCTCGTTCATGACAATGGAGAATGACGGCAACTGCTTAGCCCRTAGCCAAGCGGACGGTGGCAATATGGAAAGTATCGCAAATACTCTATAATACTTGGATATTTTTATATTTGCACTCTTTTTATTGTGCAAAGTTATTTATAATAAATAAATACAATATTTAAATAAAGAGTGCAACTTGTATTTGCTGAGCGCTCGCTCGCTCGCCTGTCTGAGGCAACACGGCTGGCAATGGCAATAAAATGACATTATGCGCAGGAATTTATGTCATGTTCCTGGTGCGTCGCGAGTTGTCAGTACGTCCATATATATACATATGTAAATATTATATTAACTCGTATATGCGCATCTTTTTATTGTTACAAGGAAGAGCTTCAATGTTGACACTCTTATTTCATATTTATGATGAAGACAAAATAAAATGTAAGCGATTTATGAGGAAGATAGCTCAAATACTACGCAAATAGCGCGTATTTGAGAAATATAAAAATTCAATTTCAATGAGCTGGCACATGTACCTTATCAATATAGAAAAAATATATGTTATAAATAAAAGTGTRCATAAATTATATCCTAAGGAGCCACTCACTCCTAGAAAGTATGCATTCATTTTTCAACGAGGAAGTTTATTACCAGTAAATATTTGTAAATATTTCTGATGTGGTTTTTGCGGTTKCCGATTAGCAGTTTTTACGGGTATTTTCTTCGTGCAATAGTGGGAATTATTCCCTTTTTGTGATTTGCGACCACAAAATGTTGCTTTTGTTCATAATCATCGTTCACATGCAAACGTATTTGTGATAAAGTTAAATTTTGCTGTGGGCAAGCACACTTTATTTAATAGAAATATTTAGAGTTCTTCTTATGCTAAAAACAGCTACTTATACTATATACTATATATATTTTACATATACATATATATATATATGAAGCCAGCCAAATTTTTTAAAGAATTGTAACGATTGGTTCAATAATTTGTTTTAAATCGACTCAGTCGTGTTACTTACCAGACAAACCCTGTATTTAAGGGTGA
>NW_017536185.1:1909350-1956670 GCF_001853355.1 Bactrocera latifrons | reverse complement strand
AGAAATATTTAGAGTTCTTCTTATGCTAAAAACAGCTACTTATACTATATACTATATATTATACATATACATATATATATATATATGAAGCCAGCTTATAACTTCTGTAGTTGGATAGCAGCTATCGACAAAGCGCCCTGAACCTATCACGGATCTGCTTAGTCGCTTTGTTTCTAACTGAATATAGAAAAGTAAGCAATTCGAGGTGCTTAGCCCTGAGCTGACAGAAGCGGGATATTCGCCGGGGTTGTTTATATGATTTTATCTATTCCAAGCAGCTTATACAACTTGTATCTGGTAAATGCTCAATATTATAACATGGATACCGATCGGAATATATCTAGTTAGTAACTACACCTATCGGGATTGTCCGGAAAGTAATGGGATTGATTTTCTTCCACCGCGACTGTACTTCGAAGGGTGCGCGCACCGACGGAATTCGGTAGAGGGCGTTATTACCTAACAAACTGAACCTAGGCCCTACAGCCCAAATGTGGTCCCCAGAACTCTTTTGTTTCCTTGCCTGAAAAGGCCGATGAAAGGGGATGCAAGGAGCATGCACCACGGCTCTTAAAGCTATTACGGAGAACGCCTTCCGTGGCGCCTTCAATGCTTGGAAATCGCACTGGCACTGCTGTATCTACGAAGAAGGGGCGTATTTTGAAATTTTTTAAAGAATTGTAACGATTGGTTCAATAATTTGTTTTAAATCGACTCAGTCGTGTTACTTACCAGACAAACCCTGTATTTAAGGGTGAACTTTGCTGAGGGCGAAGAGCTCACTAAACCTTCTACGATTTACTCTGAGCCAGAAGGAATTTGCGACTGCGACATTGACCAAGGCTTGCTGGGGTGGACTGAGGMTAAACTATTCAGTAGTGAATCGCAAGGAACCAACGGAGCTCCAACTCCTATGCTTTCCCAACTATGAAGACTGAAATATCTGACCTAGTGGGCTTATTAGTCCTGCAGTTTCCTGAAATTACACTGTGGCCAGGCACACAAACCAGTCTAATCTTTTAATAATTCTGTTGATTTCGAGTAATTTCCTCCCACTCACCGTTCAGAAAATTATAAAAAAAGGCCACACACTATTCCGCAAAGAAAAGTTAAAATCGGTATTTTATTGAACTTTATGTATAATAGAAATTAGATTAATTCGAATTGTAAAATTTATGTTCGCACGATAGGTAAGCGTTGGAGCTCGGGGTGAATCGCACGGCGAAGTCAGCGSATCGCAAAAAAAAAAAAAAAAAAAAAAAAAAAAAAAAAAAAAAAAAAAAAAAAAAAAAAAAAAAAAAAAAAAAAAAAAAAAAAAAAAAAAAAAAATTAACGAACTTGTTTCTCCTCCTCTTTGTTCCCTTTTTGCTGTGGTGGAAAGTGCAGTGGTGTTGTAGTTATGTGTGTGATGTGGATTGAAAGTGGTGTCGAGATGAGTTTGGTGAATGAAGCGTGTTAGTGACGGATATTTAATGCGGTGAGTGTGGAATGTTATTGATGCGGGATTACTGCATTAATTAGGTGTTCGGTGTTGAAATGGATTATATGTCGTGTGAGTCAGGAGACTAAGGCTCATTTAGCCAAATTCGATGACGGAAATAAGGAGTCAAGACATTACTGTCGGAGTGGATAGGCACTACTCTGAAGGAGGCTGGGCTTCAAAGCAGCAGATCTACATCTACTTTTCCGGCAGCCACTTTCGTTCGAAAGACGCTGACTACTGGCTTAAAAATGGAGGTAATGGATAGCTTCCGACAATGCAATCCTCCACCTTCTCTTCCCATAAGGGTTGATCCATCTGTAAAAAAAAGCTTGCCTTCTATAATACAAAAATTTCGTAGAAATCAATGAAACGAAGGAAATTTTTATCAGTTAATATCTGTCTTCAAATATTTTTTAGCTTCTCCGATTTTATATCGGACATGAGAAGCTTAAATAGAACTGAACGAGCTGAAAAGGTTATATTAGAYATTTCATTGTAAAAGTTGGCCTCATACCCTTATGGAAAGTGTGTCAAAGCTTATATAAACTATGACAAATCGTGCCAAAGGTTGCGTCTCTCTCTGTAAGTCGACTTTTCCCAAAAAGTAACTCCACTGCTCTCTAATTCTATAACTGTGTCTTACACATTTTTATTATTTCACCTGAAAGTTAAAAGTTYCGACTGTAAAACTGCCACAAATTATGTATTTCTTTTAAATAACAGGGTTGAGGGTTTGATARATTAATTTTCTCAAGCAGAAATAAGGTTTTGTACCTTTAGTTGTGTTTAAATGAGTTAAGCATCCACTCACTTTAACCGGAAGAAATGGCACACACTAATAAAACACAGCAACACACCATATTTGACGACATCACACTCGTACACAACACATCTCACCACACTTGTACATCCACCCACTAAGCATCACCCGGTCCGCGCGATTCGTTTGCGACACCAATCCCGCGCGCTGCAGTTAGCACCGTTTAAATCGATAACYTTCATGGACCTCCGAAATAAACAAACATCTAGCTTAAAGAAAAATRTCGTTTGTATAAAGTTAAATATTTTCCAAAAAAATTACGTKGTATGTTACACAAGTGTGTTACACAAGTAAACGGGTGCGTTTTATTTCATATGTGCGGGATAACTATTCGATATAACCCAAATCAGTTTATACATATRTTCATAWGCAYATAGTGATTACCAACGTAAAAATAAAGTTACATATATATCTATTTGTTACAATCGTAATCAACTTGAAATGCATTTCGATTTGATCTGCAGGTTTATGTTTCTCACACTTGTCGCATGTTCCGCCAACGGTCCTTCTTTTTTAACTAGAGTTAAGCCATTTTTGCATAACTTCTTAGCCCTGTTAGACAAGTTGTGCATTCTCAAACCGAAATGTTGTTTTCGAGTTCACGAAAAGCAGACGGAAACACACATTAACCTTCTTAACAAGCAACTGTAACTGTAAATAAACAAAGGCAAGACTCGAAGAGGTCGATTTAAAGCCTTTGGTGTAATTGAATTAATATTCAATTTGTAGATGGTTCGATGTGTGTTTATTGACTTCCTCAACTTCGGTGTTCTCGGAACGCTGGTTACCATTTAAGTGYCTCGTAAGCAATAAATAAATTGTAAGCACCGAAGTGCAAGCGAACACGCACGAGAATTGCGATGGGAACGAGGTGTAAAAATGGCAATAAAGCAATTAATGGTTTGTTGCCTTAAATGAGAATTAAATGATTTTATATTCCTGCGCGCATAYATATGTATATAGTATATACATATATAGTTTAGAGACATGTAGCGTAATTTGAGCGCGTTTGAATTTCCATGTTTATTTTATCAACAATTGATGTTCAACTGTCACGTAAAATTGGTGAAGAGTATTAATATGGCATACGAAAACAGTTGACACATTTTCCATTAATACAAACATTCGTAAGAACATATGTATGGGTAATGTATGGACAAAATCWTAAATATAATTTATTGCAATTTAAAAACAAATCAACAGCTGTATTCTAACGGAAATGTGTTACAAATTCACTTAATATATTGTGCTTTGCTTCGTTTATTTGAACAGTAATAGGCGACGCTTTAGCAGTAGCTTTCTTCACAATTACATGTACACCGATYTAGTAATAAGCATTTCAAACAAAACATTTCAACAAATTCTGCGTTTTACTGACTGTTTCTGACAGCTTAATGTAGCACTTGCATGTCTTATTTACGTTACTCAAATACTTGTGTACATATGTATGTACATATGTGTGCTCGCAGCTTCTTTTCTCGTCAACTTTACTTATAATGGATGCTCCACAGTGTGCCATAACTCGTAAAGTTATGGCTAAATTTTGCTATAATTGTGACYTATATACTTGAAAATACATWTATACTACTGGAGCTTGTRTTGTAACTAGGAGTCTGGCCAAGCTTCCSGTTTTCTTTAGAGGACAACCCTTTACATTTCAAAAATATTCTCATCTCTCTATTTTGAATTTTGTGTTAATTAAAATAAAAAGTTTTGATGTCAAGCTATTTAAAGATTTTCTGCTAATATTTTAGCAAGTAGCAATTTGCTCACTAAGAGGATGTGCTACATGTTTTCATCCCTCGAAGTCATATACCCATAACATTGTGATTAAATAACTGTTTCTTCGAACTTTCACCTTTTACTGTACTGAATGCAGCTTCCTTTTTATCAAGTGGGTGTTGTCATAGTTGCAGAATTGTTCGGGACTTTTGGTTCACCAGGTTTAGCGTAAATAGTTTATAAGTTAATTAGGAAACGCCCTTCCATTCTGTGAACATGAATCTGTYCCCATTGTCACTACGATCTCGACTTCTTATTTTTATATCGAACGCCTCATGTTTGAGAACTGCAATCTAAACAGCCAAAATATCTGAACTGATTGAACCGTAAATTGAGAATTAGAGAATACACTCTCTCGCTAGTCTTTAATAAAGCAAACAGTAAAGAAGGGGAAACGGGGAAAGCTGTAGATAACATCTCAATGCTACTTGTGGTCACACATCTTCGAACTTTAAGTAGATGCGATCGTGTTGGACTACATCGATAACATAAATAAATATAATAAAGATCCTATGGTAATACACTGGAATGGTTTTACACCTCCGAAAGCACACTCCAACGACATTTACAARTTACACCTATAAAATAATGGTACTTAAATATCGGACCACTGCACTGTGTTCCTAGCGGAGATCACGGCAATTAAAGAAGCCTTCTGTGTGCTCACAACAAAAAATACATTTTTATATACAGATGGCCTCTGAAATTACCAAAGTTTTTTAGGGTTTTATGTGAGATAGTGAAATAATGTCTTGACCACTAAATGGATCTAATATCCTACTTCACAATATAACAGTAATGGTCCTGGGTGGTATTGTTGGGACAAAGAGAGAATTTATGTGTCTCTAACTACTGGTAGATATTTAATCGACAACAAGTAGGCATGAGTGGAGTATAGACCGCACATCCCCACTATTAGAATTTAAAAGGAATGACATAAGAGCTCTAGTAGGAGTGCTAACAGGGCAATGACTAATTTAAAAACATGCCAACTGTATATGGGTCTTAAGCCTGACTGGATGAAAAAAAGCACTCTTCTGATTTTAATATTTTTCAGCAGACGCAGGACAGGTTTTTCTTAGTATGTTTTCAGCTTAGGTTTATKTGTAGAAAATGTGAAAACAATTCTTGTGAAAAATAAAATTTTAGAATATTCAAAATAAACATTCGATGTCTCTTTTCTGCTGTTGTCGATTGCCTTAAATAGTTCAATTAAAGATTTTGCTGTCRAATAAGTGCAGAAAAATATCTACCAATATACTACTTTCAAAAAGTTCTGTCTAAAATTTTAGATACTCTCCCGTTATACTGTGCGCCAAGAACTGTAAGCTGTAAGCTGCTTACATTCCACCAACTGTCACCTACACGACGGACTTCCTCAGCGCACGATTTCTCATTGCTTGTTCTAACAAACATATGCGTGTCACTACAAGGATACATACGAGTACATTTTAGTTATTATTTTATTTGCGATATTTAGCACACAATTGTTGTTATGTTGTTGTGCTTGCCTCCACTTTTCTCGAAACAACAAAAAACGACGATTTTTGACATTTAGTTTTGCTGTTGTTGAACAATTTAGATATTTGCAACATGTCGTCGGTTTCTTGCAGCCGACATATGTTGTGTTCTCCTTTTTTCCCRCTGAATGCATCACACTAACATGTTTCCTGWATTCTTTATGTCGCATTTTCAACGCAACGCAACTACAATTTTCGCATTGTTCCTAAACAATTGTGCAGAAAAAGTTGTGTTTTTTAKTTGTTTATCGGATGAAAACATTTCTATACAGTTTCCTCAACAACTAGACTCAAACGTGGCACTTAGCAGCAAGCTCCAAGCTTTCGTCGCACCCCACTTGACGCCCGTTGCCACTTGGCCACTGATTTGGMATGCAATGCGTGTGGCGCATGCGCGTCTGGCCATCGCATTTCACATCGTTTTATCGCAATTTATAACCAATTGCTTTTAATTGATTCATGTTGCGTACTCATTTGTTTCTAACCAAGTTGCTGCCCGTTCGATCGCTGATGGTGCACGTTTGTCTACGATTTTATTGTGGGTTTGGTTTTTCCGCTGGCTCAATTGAAGTTGCGCGCATTTTCACGGTCTATTTTAGTGCGTTCCTGTATACACTCACATACATGTGTCGGGGTGTGTGTGTTGGTGTTGAGTACATTAAATTTGCATTAAAACGTGAAATTTTATTTGTTTTGCCGTAAGTGTTGTTGCTGCTGTTGTTCTTGTTGCATTTGGCCGGAGTGTTTATTGTGTTGCATTGATGCAGCTGCCATGAATTGACACTTTGATATGTGCCACAAGTTAAATGCCACAACCGCCGCAGTTAATAAATTTCGCTGTTGATTTTATTTGGAAATTATTCAACAACTCACAGTTCACAACAAATATACGCTAGTTATATACTGACCGATGTAAGTGCTTCCATATTTATGGTGGTGGTTATGTCATGTTTTTCCAATTTTCGTGCGCAAATATTGTCATGTAAACTGAAGTTCACAACTGTTTTTATTTTACTGCAATTAATTTGCATGTAACACTATTTGTTGTTGTTGTTGTTGTATCAACTCACCTACCAACAGTTGTGCCATGAATATTTATTGCCCAATGTTTCAAAAGTTCAGTGAATTGAATTGTGGTTTATGGTGATTGTGATCGATTTCAAATTCATAAATCTAAAAGGCCATAAAAATTGTGGTAAAATTATTTGATGGAAAAAATGTTGGCAATGAACTACACGTTATGAAGTGATATGTGAGAGTAGCGCAAATTATGTGTTGAGTTTTTGCTATGAATTATCAACTCCGACTTCAACAGTTTTTTATGCRCATTTTAGTACAAAGCTTTTCTAAGGACATAGTTTCATCGTTTCTTRTATAGGTCCCGTAACTGTACTTATGTAAATACAAGTGTATAGATAATTAYTTCAAGATGAATTCGCCAAGATTATGTTTTCTGCAAATTTCTCCTAAAAGACATTGCATTGTCTTCGAGTACACCAAAAATGCTATGCCTTGGTCCAGTTCATTTCAGGAACCACACTTGGCCACATAATTTGGAAATAACTTATAGTACTTATATTGTTGTATATAGCATATTTCAACAGCAGTATTTGTGCAAAATTTAATTCCGATCTCAAAAGTGGTATCAATAACTAAATACCACAGAAGCATGAAATTAAAACCTGGTGCTTATGCACTGCTCATATTTCGGCACAAATCCATATMTCAGGATGGAAAACTGTATCGAGTCCATAAAATGCACAAATTTTATTGGCGGCTTGAGATGAATTTTTGCCTTTATCGTAGTAGTACTGTAAAATATGCCGTATTTTCTCTTTATTTTGCTTCATGTTTGCGATGCTATAACTCACGAAAGACTTAAAAGAAACGATAATCAATGAAACACGTGTTCGTGCGTGAAATGAGCTTTCCAAAAGGGTATATCATGACCCGATGCGACGAATAAAACTAGAACCACGCGCTCTCAGCGGCAACTAGCGAAAATACCGCAAGACATTTTAGACAAACTATATATAAATATTTTAACTTCCTGCTGATTTTATACCGTATATATCAGGACTCAGGCTTATCTCAATAAAATTGAGAGCGTTCGAATGAATGTTCTTTCTCCTTATAACTAACAAACCTTTGCACCTGAATATATTAGTTTTGATTCTTTCAGGCTCCAAGAGCATAAAATGTTCGGCTACACCGCGATTTATTCCTTCCTTACCTGTTAAATCTGTATTTGTGTGCAATTGGCAGAACTCCTTTGCGGTTTATACAGCTCCATACTTTATTTAGATTTACTTAATTTCCAAAACAATTCTCCTCTTATACTACGAAATACACTTTGCATGTCACATTTTCCCTCAAAAATACTTTTCTGAATTCTTTGGTTTGCTGTTCAATCTTYTGTCTAACAGACCTCGAAATAAAGAGGTCACACGAAAAGAGATCAATTGCTATTTCGAATACCGGATTGTGCTTTGATCGAATTGTGCAATTACCCATATAGTGCTACAAGGGGCCTTAGCAGTGTTTGTGGCCTGCTATTTATCGATAGTGAAATCCGGAAGTAAAATTTATTAGTGTGAAGAAGCWTGGTTAATAAAAAAAAATTACATAAATAAGTATAAAATGTATTTATATTTTTCTTGATACAAGCAGTACAAAGAACAAGCTGCTGACATAATGATTTACATAATAATTTATGAAGTATAGAGGAGGACTGCATATATGCCTAGCTTGTTATCACAAGGTGACGGAAATATAAAGAAAGAGAAAGCTATGACAGGAATGCAAAAAAGAGAAATAGCTAAAACAATGCAAACAACAGTTGATGAGGAGTGCGACCACATATAAATAAAAGGAAAAAGTTAAATAAACTGAAATTAACAAAAATATGTTTGTAATAAATGAACTTATATATATACTTATCGACAGTTACCTTTTTTTTAATTTTTTTTATATGTACTGAGTACTTGCTAGCCCGATTATCTCTTAGTAAGTAAGTAGGAGTTCAAAAGGCTTACACCAGTACATTGGCGGCCGTACCTGCCAACGAGCTAAAACACTCTTTCGACATGCTGTTGGACCATGCAAAAAGYTGTATTGAAGCAGAAGGAGACTATCTTGAAAAAACAAAAAAATAAAAAAATTGATTTTGCCAAAAAACCATTTGTTCTGTTGTCTTTTCTTAACTCCTGTTCACTTTGGAAAGCACCTTTCAAATGGATAAATATGATTACATTTTATGTAGTATATGTAATTTGAKAACTAATAATACTTCTGTAGTAAATAATCCGCTTGTGAATTTTAGTATGAGGTTTGCTGGATCTGAAAAGGCKGAAAACCCTTGGTCTCACAATGAAAACATTGTTGAAATATCTCTATCGAAAGTATACGCTTGGTGTAACGGTCTTCTAACTTTTTGATCCTGGTTCGATAGTGTGAAGCTTCGAGCTTTTCAAAATAGGCGTTTGTTTTCATCTTGACCTCTTCATTTTATACTCAAAAAATCTGGAAAGTCGGCTAATTTTTCATGGGTTAAACTGGTATAGCCCCTTAATGATATCCTKGTAATTTTTGAGCCTAGGAAAGATAAAATATCCTCGAGGTGTCAAGGTTGTGAATGTAAGATCCGGCTATGGTGGACAATTAAATTACTGACTGTTGAATATACAGGCAAATTCGACATAACTCTTGCGTCAGCGAAGCAACGCCCGATCTGGAATCAGTGTATTATCAAAAATCGAAATTCAATAGGCTGGTACTTTAAGCGTTCGTTAGAGATTTTTTGCTTGCGTCGCGTTCACTTGTCTGGTTTCTRTGTCTTTTTAAAAGCTATACAAAATCGCCAATTGTAATGCATTAAATTCCACAAAAATGTCTAAGTTATGTTGTAAACAAAACAAAATTTATATATATATATATATTTTACAGACGCCTACAAACTTGCATACATTTGCACATATCTAATTATACATATATACATACACATACAGAAAACACATTTGCATGCGATTATATTTCAATCTTCATAAAAATACTTATTTTTGTGTGCCCGTGCCTGGAATATGAATGAACGAGTGGTTGAATGAATGCAAGATATTAAAATTATAAAAAAATATTTACAATTCAAGCGAAATAGTTGAACGACGCGACGATTAACGCAGAACAGCGCAAGGCTTTCGAAAAACTAGTGTGGGTTGTTGTAATGCGATATTAACGTGATGAAATTCCACATATTATCACTTTTTTAATATGATTATGTATGTGCAGTTATGCTGCCAAAAGCATTTGTTTCCAATAAAAGTTTAAAAATAACTCTATACACAGGTTCTTGTTCACGATGTTTGCTTTATGAAAAAACTGTTTTGGCAGCTTGGGTTTCTGGCAGTCCTGTAATGTGGCATTAAGCGGTCATAGAGGTCTGTTCAAGAACTCTTTTATAATACATGAAATATTACCAAATTGTTCAAAGCTCATTTCTAACATATTATAACTAAATAGATTTTCCTTTCTGGTCTTCGGCATACCAAACTGAAAATTGACTATTAATTATAAAGGTGTGTGTAAAAGCATTTCACTCTCTCCTTAGCTTTAAGCGAGCCCAAAGCCTGTGTCCCGCACTATTATCTAAAATTTGTATACGGCAAAAAAAACTTTATCTATCCGTAAAAATRAACTATTTATGAAGTACTCGCAATTAATGAACTCTAATTTATACAGTCGAATAAAAAAACTGTGATTAATTAGCTTTGATAAAGCGAATATTCACACCTGAGCCACCGCCCTATCACTTAAATCGATCCAAAAATATGTTGATGTAGCAGTCATTCCATGTAATACAACAAAGTGGCGATAAATTTGTTGCATTCACCACACTGTCAGTGCCACACTGATTGCAACATGATAACAACTCAATTCAGTAAGCACTCATATATCCATATAAGTATGAGCACGTACACTTCTATACACCGATAAATCATATACTCACRCACAYACACRTSCGTGTCAGGCAGCGCAGCTGCATTTGAGCAAGCTTTAGTTGAATTAAGCGGTTTGCAATTTAATTTATGCAGCAAMTGRAAAACAAACCGGCTGACTCGCTAGCTGACTGSCTGATAAAATTAATTGAAAATTCAAAAATTGCAAAAYAAAAATCAAAAACCACCAACAACAACAGCAACGTGCGCATCAGCCGCTAAGCGCCGCCAGCAGTACAAGCGAACGTCGAACGCCTCCGTCACGCCAATCAGTTTGGCTACTGACTCGCCGACGCCTAACGTCCCCATCGATACAACAAGAACAACAAGAGGCACATTGTTGATTTGAGATATACATATATCGAGATGTACGTGTGTGTGTGTGCTTGTGTTTACATCCATGGCTGGTGTGCTCGCTTATGCTTGTAATCATTACTAACTCGACTGCATAAATGCCGATCTTATCTGGCAGATACCAACAGCGCTGCTCACCTCATATATTCCCAAGTCCACGTACTACGTAAACTCGCACATTGTCAAACTATGAATTACGCGTTCATAAGCGTTGCCTCATTTGCATATCGGCCAAGCACAGTGTGAAGCGTGTGGATATGATTATGCTCGGAATAATAATCAGTGGCTGCCTTTTAGAGTGTGGCAAATGACACAGCGTTTGTCCATAATGCATTTAGTGTTTTTGTTTCTGATGAACTGTTAGATGATAASAAGTGATAGCTATTTTTAAGGTGATACTAAAAATTAGGACGTTTTTTAGRAATCCGATTGTTTTTTCTGTCAAAAATTAATACTTTCAGCATAAGGTTCGAAAAAAGGTTCAGATATGCAAGGTGCTTTATAACTCGGTGCCAAAGGTAATCGAAATATATTTAGCTTAGAATTCTGCGTAATAAATCAGCACTTATTTACTTACTGTTCTTGGGATAGACCGAATATGCCAGCTATTTTAGGACTATAAGCCGTTTGACCAAAGTTCTGACTGCGAAGATAAAATGAAATACTTCACTTACTCTACGAGTGACTAGGTATTGTGTCTATCATATAAAAGATTATAGAAAGACGTTAAATGCTTGTCAAAAATATTTTTTTACGTCATAGTTTTTGTAATCTATCGTAATAGCAAGGCACTAAATTTCGGGTAGATTTGGGGTATGGATTCCAATAAAATGACTTCATTATTTTTCAATAGAAGATAGTGTTTATGATCTCGATACGAATCATGTGAAGTTTGGGCTTCGTCCATTCCGTTGGGGTAACTTTGATGTCAAAGATGTTCCACGTACTGGAAGATCAATCGTAAGAAGGATCGATAAAATGAAGGAAATCGTCGATTATGATCTTTAAGTGAGCTTTCGATAGGGGCAAAAGGCTCCCGGGATTACAGGTAAGAAATAGTATGACTTTAAATCGCACCCCAAATCGACGTTATGCCAGCACGAAGCATCAGAAAGCTCAAAATTGAAGACAACTTCCTCCTGGAATCATGTTTTTGCCACTGGTATTGTCCTTCCTYCTAGTAGTTTCCTAGTCCGAAAGTATTTTTATTGAAACTTTCATTAAGCCACAGCACTTTTGATCCAATTACAAGCTGCACTTTACCACTGTGTGTCAATTTATTGCCCAAAGCAACAAGATTTTATGCAAAGTAATGTTATTGTTTTGTGACGCGTGGAACAGTAGCCATCACGGCGTGCAACTAACCACTATGTAACTGTAATTTGAGTATGACTGAGAAACCATATGCATGAATGAAGTTGCAATTTKTAATGTRCCAACCAAACCAAGATTGTCCATYCACATAGCTATACTAACTATGCTTRTAATGCCCGCAGTTAACCAAGTTTTTGCTATTTATGACAGACACTCATCATTTTCCAGCTGTCAACTTCACCGAAGTTAAACTGGTTTTTTCCACACSAAAATTTATGAGATTTGCAAATTTAGAAGTAAAACTTGCACRAACGCCGACATTCCGAGCCCACAAACACACTCTCCGCTTTATTATTAGCCGCCATCAATTAAAACTGGTTTATGTCACTTGTAGCATAAATCTTCAATCAGCGCTTGCTTGTATAAGTAATTAAGCGAGTATGAGCGTGTGTGCCTGCAGCATAACCGTTTTGTTTATCGGCGACATTAGTTAATATAGTTCATTAGGTTGAACTGCATTTAATGGGTTTCTAATTCGCTGTGTTGGTGTTAATTGGCCGATCGTGAATGAATAAAAATTCATAAATTGAAATGAAAAGTAAAACAATAGAGGAAAATGTATGTAAAGATATTGCGTGTGTAGAATAAAGTGCGGCTGRAATTAAACTTTTCTGAATGTGGGGTAAACATTTAATAATTTTACGASTTTGTATTTCAGAAAATGTGGCACTCTTCAAAAAAGTATTTTCTACATAAATCTTTCTTAAATTTCATTACTTCCATGTCTGCATTGTAATATTTTCTYCTTTTGATAACTTAAATTAAATGTGGTATGGCAACCCYATACAAAAATTTTTAGGTTCAAATATCTCAAAACATATCTGTAACTAATCATGATAATACGCTTATTGTATMAATTATATTGATTTAATTATTGATTTTATATTAATTTGTCGTGAAATTAAATGGCAACCTTAATTAAAAAATTTTGTCATAAAAAATTTTCCAAACCCCTTTAATGTTGTAATCAATCATTATGATAATTTATTTATTATATAAATTTGATTGATTTCAAATTTTGAAAACATGTGGCAACCCTCTTAAAAAATCGTTTTTTTGTAAACTTTTGAAAATGTTCTTGCGTCTAAAGTAACCTGAGTACACATTGGATGGTTAAGTTGTTAAAAGTTAATAAAACGTGTTCAGTATATATCAGTTGAGTTGAGCGATTTCTAGACTTGCATTCAAAAAAAGTTAAGGAATTTATGTATTTCCATCAATTCAACAATTCAGTAAAGTTAGCTGCTGCTGCTTTTTTTGTTACCCGCCGTTTTTAGGCCACCATTTTATTACCAAATGTTGAAAGATGTATTGTGGCTTTGGTATAAATTGAATTTTCAGTACTTTCCCTTTCATCGTTGCTTTTAGAAAGCCCCTGCAGCCGTCGATTATTGATTAAAATACTAAATAAAGTTTTATGTGTGCTTTAATTAGTACTCTTTTATTGTTCATTAGTTTCATTCTACCAATAATATTATGGTTGTGAAATAAGCCTTCGCCCCTTTTCGGTCACAACAAAGAAACTTTTTTTTTTACTTTATTAGTAGGTTAATGCYTTGACCTTAAACACTTTTTGTTGTCGTAAAACATAAAGTGGTTTTTCATGTTTAAAGAGTACAATGGCTACATAAAAAATAAATGGTGCAACAAAAAACTGAAATGAAAATTAAAGAACTATAAAATATAAAATTTTTCTTTTGGAAGTTAAAACGTGGAAAAGATAAAAGCTGGTACTTATAGTTTTTGTCACATTCTTGACCCTATTGTCACKAATGTCCATAAATCATACATACAGTACCGTTTAATGACAAAGAATTTACATAAAACTGATTCTAATTTATAACTTTATATAATAATATAAAAATAACATGTCGGTTTTTACAGAAAAACATTTTTTTTGGGTTTATGCAATATTGGGCCGTTTGCTGTGATGCAAAAACAAAGATCATAGTCGATAATTGAAAAACATACGTTTATTAAAAACAAAAAAGTTCTATTATATTTTTAATATTAAACTGTGATACCTTCAGAGTTAATGCTGGATAATGGMCAGTCAGAAGCTTTACAATTGCAACGAGAAGAACCTAGTTAAGAACTAATCCTTTGGAAGTCGGTTCTGGGTCCAAGTATGGCTCAGAAGTAGGAAGTCTAAAAAGCAAGGCATGTTCCGGYAATGTTGAAACAATAGACTCCTTTCTATGTGAGTGCTAATTCGACTTAAGAGGAATGTTTTTCTAGGCCAATCAATTCACTTGGACCGCTCAAGTATTAATTAGCAGCCAAAAATGACGTCTCGAAGCATTCCCTAAAGTGCAATACAGCGAAGTTCGCCTTTCATCTGTTGAAAATGAACATTCAAAATATTCGAGAGTGAGAAATGTGAGTTGTAAAATGCTGCATCATTGGCGAGGTCTTAAATATCATTAAATTTGCTGTGGAATTTCCTTGCCAGCAGATGAGTAGCCATTTATAATATACCCATAATTAACGGTATATATGTGAGTGTGTTTTTGTGGCACACGAAAGAACAGAAATCAATTCATGGTGAACTTTGCAATAAATTACCAGAAAACCACCCAAACAAATGTACTCAATAATGTTTCACTTTCGCCTGTGCATTGTTTGCAATATAACTTTAATTTTCTGTGTTGTGTTGTTTTTGTAGCGTTTCAATTTTATTTCATTTTCACTTTTAATAGCCAGCTGTTGAGCCGAAACATCTGCTACGTACGATTTTCCCAAAAAAATATTTTTGTTTTCTCCAACAAATGAGTTGTACGCATAAAACAAAAAAACAAGCGTACAGACAAAKCAACAACTATTTTTGCTGGTTAATATATTTAGCCAGTGTTGCCACGTGAATGCATGTCGAATGGCGACGGCGACGGCTGTAAGGCAAATCCAGTGCCGGAAATATTATATTTGATAATACAGACGTCATTTTTTCAATTTGTTTTATTTTTGTTGCTTTTGTTGCCGGTTGTACGCACAAATCAACAAATATTGGCGTTTTCAAGATGGGCACGCGGTCTTTCTTGTTTTTCCACCGCAACACGTCGGCGATTTGGCTAATTTCCTTGGTGCGGCGCGTAAGCGCTTCCAACTGTCACTTTCAGTCGATGCGTGTGCGCGCGTGTGTGTGTGGCTAGGCAAGCTTTTATATTTATGGGCTCGTAAATTTCGACTCTCCTTTGATTTTTAATATCGTCGTGTTGTTGTTGCTTCATTTCTTTATTTCAAATTTAAACTGCTGAGCTTGGGCATCCAGCAACATGTTGATAACAGGCAGATATTTCGCAACAACTCTAACACAAATGCGTGTAATTTAATTTCTTGAGTTCCACAATAATAATTACAAGCTTTTATGCGCGCATGGGGAATTAAAATAGAAATACCCGCAGCGGGGAGTGAGAGTTGYTGTAAATAAAAAGCATATTTTCTTAATATTACGAAATGCTGTGTTGGTGATGTCAACGGGCGSAGTGTGCCCTAATTTTACTTAATTATTTTTATTTTTGGTGCCAGAGAGTTTTTTGTCTCATGACTTCATTTGCTCATGTTTGGATTACATGTACCCATGTACCATATAATCTGTAAGTGTTGCCACGTGKAAGCAGTTACTGCCAACAAGTGGTTTGCACCATAAGGTTTTTTTCTAACGACTGTTGGGCAGCGAATTTGTCATGGGTTAATAATTCATTCTTGTTGTAGCACTTTGACGGGTCAAATGCTTGAAATATTTCATTTGAAGGTTTTCAATTCTTCGCTTCTATCGTTTCGCTGTTGGCATTAGGGGATATACGGATTAARTGTCCATTAAATCGAGTGTGACAATTAGTTTAATGGTTTTTAAAATAGTGTGAAATTGTTCGGTTTGAGCAAATAGTAAAAATTCCTAGAATATTTCTTCAAATTAGTTAATCAAATTCRTAATATAATGGTACACATTTATTACATGTCAAGGGATTAGTTATTGCAACAGAAAACAAAATGAAAATAAGAGAACAGACAGACAAGAACAGACATTCAATTTTCTGAAGTGATGATTTATGCTTTTAAACAGGCGGCATCGATCTTTAAAAAATATTTTCAGCTTTAGGCTTTCTTTAGTCACTTCGATTACTTCAAGCTTCTGAATTTGTTTTATTTTTAGATTCAAAACTGGTAGCATCTGTCAAAATATTAGAGCGAGAAATCTGAAAATATCATTCCAAATGCTTTAGTAAACTTGTGTAGTTGATTAATTCGTTGGAAAGAGAGTCCCAGGAGCACCAGAACGCAGGTGGCTGTACTTATTGCATCATCATTAAGACCATTGTGATCCCGGATAGTAACCAAAGCCTTGTTAGCAACTTAGTGGATTTGGCAAAAAAAAACTGAATTTTTTCTCAAAAGCTACCCAATATCTCCTAACTTACAGGTTATTCAAAATCTTGGTCTGTCCATCATCACCTCTACCCAAAAGTAAGTTTGTGATAGACCTGAGGATTTTCCCCAGGGTCTATCGCTTCAAACAAGAGAAGTTTTGYGTTCCTGGCTGCCTCGAATGGGCCGACGCATCTGCTCTAATGCTTCTAACCAAGTTACCCAGCGAGAGTTTAGTCAGAAGTCCACTTTACACCTTCTATTTTGCCAACGATTTCCGGCATGAAAGGCTGATTGTAGTCACTCAGTTTGGATCTACCTTCTGCGTATCGATAACTAAAGAAGCATATTCCTGCTCCTATTTTACTCTTTGATCCGTAGGTGAATATGTATATTTCGCCGTTGGAACTTTCGCACCATTGGTCCATTTAACTTTACTGGGGAATTAAATCGTTGTGTTTAATTCTTCAGAGATCTTTTTTCTCGGTCTCATTGCCAAATTAGCTTGAGTTTATTAACAAGGTCAAGTGATGCAGCTCATTACATTTTTCACGAGGGTGTCCTAAAATACATACCTCTGAGAAAGAGAGACAGACTTTTCTTTTACTATATCCCATTACGGATATTATTTAAATTATTACATTGAGAAAGCAATCTGACTCTGTTTGAACAACAAATTTGCTTGAAATTTTGGCTTTTAGTTATCACGTAAACAAGKTATAAATATCAAAAAAAGCTAAAGAAACAGTGCTCGAAAATCGTATTGTCATCGCTGAGAGAGCAAAAATGATTTATGTGTTTTTAGTCAGTCCGGTTCAAATTTGACCAAATGGTATAGTTTTCTTACTGTTTCATCACACTTTTTATATTGTTTTGCTGTTCTTTTGTATTTTTTTCCGTTACTGTATTATTGGCTTGCAACTGCCACACACGACTCRACGTTAATATATTATAATACCGTTAAGAAACGCATTATATAGCGATCATCCGGAGCTTTTTAAGAGCTTGTGTGCATTTGAGATCCAGACAAATCTGCATTGATTACAGCCGCGTCAGAACAACAACAATAAAAATCGAAYTGACGTAATACATGTGCATATATATATATGTATGTCTGTGCTGGCATGTAAATATGTAATTTTATTGCTTAAGCCTTCCAATTGACCATTAAATGGCTTACTTGAAAAGTTGAAAGCTGCTGTCAGCAGGCAAACACAATTAAAAACTCATTACAACAAAAAAGAAATAAAAACATTAACAACAACAAATATTGAGCTGAGCAACAATAACTCATTTACGTTGCCATCGCCTTATCAGTGTTTACATTTTAYAGTTATGCGTGCAACCAAAGTGCCAGCGTGCGTGTGTCTGCTTGTAGATGTGTATGTGTTGGTGAGTTGTGCATTTGTGTTTGCTCCCATATGTAAATTTATATTGAACATATGTAAATGTTGTTTTTGCTTTAGTTGCGTGCGCACAATACACATGCTTGTGGCTATTTGCCACTCTATTAGACAATTGAGTTGCTTAGTTAYTCAGCAATCTTTGGCTTTAATCTGCCACACTTTCAATGACCGGCCGGTGACTGTTGATTTCAATTAAGTCATTTATTTTTATTAATACCATACGCAACATATTTCAGCCACATTTGATTGTCTATTTGATTTTATTTCTATTTCTTCATTATTCTAGATTTTATTTCTTTTTAGGCCGAAGCGCCACTGTGACAATGAACTACTTGTTGCGCTGTTGTTGTCTGTCGCTTAAGCACTTATCACATGCTTGCATGCACTTTCAACCAAACACACATACACACACGCATATATGGAAATTGTTGTTTTGCCACTATATTTATATGCTTACATATTTGTTGATGTTTTTTGTCTGTTTTTAGAAATTGCGGTTAGTGAGTAGGAAAGTGGTCACTTTGCATAACTGGGTAAATGCACTCGAGTGAACTTTTATGACTGCATGCACTTTAACGGTTTCACTCTTGCATATTGGAAAATTGAAAAATTATAGAAAGAATACAGTAATAATTACCATAGAGTAGATAGGTAGAGCAGACATTGACAATTTAAATGTAAATATATATATATGTATGTATATAAATATATATATATGCATATACTATTACTGTTATTAATTGCATGAACTGAAATGATTCACAGTGAAAGTGACAAAAAAAAGCCAGGAGAAATATATTGCAAATTTCCGTTTAGCCATTAGGTATGCTTATTGACATAATAATTATAATTTTCATATTTTGCTAATACAGACAATTTTTAATTTAATTTTTAGCGGAATTTCTATTGCAAGCTTTGAATATCTTTTCAAGTATTTCTAGGCATACATAAATAGTTTAAAATTTAACTAAAACTTCAAGCAACATAACATAGAAATAAAGGCGCTCAAACTTCTGACAACATATGTACCCCGAACAGGATACGAGGTGTGTTCAAAAAGTATCGCGAATTTTGAATTTTCGCGGGTTACGTATATTCGAATTTCGAATTTTTTGTGGCGTTATGTTGGTACTCATGTCTCTCTTATGCCGGCAAGCTCGGCTTTGCTTTGCTTGCACGTGTTTTGGATCGTCTTCGATTTTTACCTATTCAAAAAAATTTACCAAAGAAGCTGTATCAAATTTTGTGTGAAAAACGAAATTAAGTGCGCGGATGCATTCCGAATGTTGATTGCGGCATGCGGAGAAGCTACCTTGCACCGAAGCAACGTTTATCGGTGGTACAAAATGTTTTCAGAAGGAGGCAAGAAAATTGGCTTTTGCACCACGATAACGCCCCTGCTCACTCATCGTTGCTTGTGCGCGACTTTTTGGCCAAAAACAATACACTAATGATGCCGCAGCCACCGTATTCCCCAGTTCTGGTCCCCTGTGACTTTTTCTTGTTCCCTAAACTGAAGAGGCCCATTAAAGGATGACGTTACGCTTCTCTTGACGAGATAAAGACGGCATCGAAGGAGGAGCTRARGAAVATAAAAAAAATGATTTTTTGAAGTGCTTCGAAGATTGGAAAAACCGTTGGCACAAGTGTATAATATCTCATCGGGATTACTTTGAAGGGGACAAAATAGATATTCATGAATAAATAAATAATCTTTGAAAAAACACAAAATTCGCGATACTTTTTGAACACACCTCGTATATTAAATTTGCCATTAAATCTGCAATATCCAGGAATAAACGTTGAAAACTCTATCAATTGTATATACATATGTATAAATAATCAACAAGGCGAGCTCAGCTCAGTCCATTTTAACCACACGGAGTCGCCCATTTCTGAACAATCGGAATGAACTACTTGTATGGAAAACTCTTTTAGTTAACGAGATATCTTCACATACTTTGGTGTAGAACATTGTCAAAGGCAACGTTACGTTCTCCTAGGAATTTTTTTTGAGGCAGACGTAGCACATAGCTGCAATGCAAACTAACCGATCTTGTCAAAAGATTTTATGATTTGGGGGGCTGATCCCCACACTGTTTTGATGTATGTGATTTCAAGCATTATGAGGTTAGACCATGAATGGCAGATACTCACCTGAAACCAACGAAAGTTGTCCGATCCAGTTTATTTGTGAAGGGTATTCTGGCTTCGGTTCAGTTAAAGTAAACGCTTTTTTRTGTTTTTTTTTTACAAAATGAGTAGTAAACTGAGACTTGAATTTTTTTGAGTTTTAGACATCGTGACTCTATAAAGTTATAAATGTAAGATATGTATGCCATAAAGTATAAGACTCGAATACTGACATGATTTCGAAGTTAAGGTAATCGGACTAGTAAAGCGATTTCTCGATGCTTTAACACTGGCATAGAGTTTCTTTATGATTAGACTGATTTAGCGACTAGACACAGCGTAATTGCAGAAAACAGTAGGACTGTTGGGTACTACTGTTTATTCACTACTGGATAGTTGGTCTAAAGCTAGTTCGAGAAGTGCTAAACCGATGCTAGCAACTGTGTAATCGTAAGGTCCTTCTAGTCCATAGTAAATCGGAAGAGGTCTAGTGTGCTCTTCACCCTCCTGAAAGTTTACTTTTCAATAGTTTTTGGAGTTCRGAATTCATGCGGTAAGATACACATTTTTACTGGACAACAGTTGCATAAGCTGCTTAGAAAAGGATGCGATAGAATGAACTCAACTTTTCAATGAAGGTTGAAAAACCTCAGATCTTACAATTTTATCCATCCAAATTCTTTAGAGGATGTACAAATAAAGTACCTTTGGCATCATAAAGTTTTGTATTTAGCAGTACATGAATGTATGATACACCGCTATCTTGGGGGATTATCCACTTAAGGGGTTATATCCACTTGTGATTTTCAAAAAATCCATCTTTTTTCATTTTTTGAATGCACATATATTCAAGAATATTCTCTGGAAATTTCAAGTTGATCCGATTACTCGAAATAGTTTCGGAGATGCAACCTTGAAAAGGTGGACGCTGGAGGTCAGGTATAGGCTGAGGGCGCAGTAATTAAAACTTTAAACGCGTTTATCTCGAAACCGTGTTCTCAGAGTTGGTGAGGAAAATTTCTCCGAAACCGCTAAACCGATCAGTTTGAAATTTTCACACGACTTACTCAGATATATTTTTCAGGTAATGACCGAATGAATAAGGTTTTGGACAATAATTTCGATTTTTGAAGCCACTTTGAAGTGAAAAATTTTCATGAAAACTGAATTTTTTTTTGAACAGCCGCCATTTTGTCAAAAATCAAAATTTTGACTAGACCTTCGATCATTACCTGTATTTATTTATCAAAAAACTAAATATTTTTGATTTCCAGATAATTTGGACCAGAGATATTTTGCTCATCGCCAAGCACTTTTTTTAGACGCCTCTCCGCAGATCATCTACAGGAGCTAGGGGATCCAATATTTTCTTAAATAAACCGCTGATTGTTAAAGTACATGAAATTCTGTTTAAGCACATTTTTCCACTAATGTATAAAATAAAATGCCTCTTTGGAAAAAATTCACAAAAAAAAGTGTTTTTTCTGCCTCGCAAGTGGATATAACCCCTTAACGTTACCTAACCTATGCAATCACAAAAGACCGCACATCAAAGCCTTAAATTATCGCGAATATACATCCATACATATAATAAAAAAACGGCTAGTAGTAAATATTTCTTTCTTCTGAATACGATCAAGATATTTACCAACTAAGCCGACCAAGTGATTCGTAGAAGCCAATGAGTTATCTCAAAAGAGAGAAATCCATACGTGGTAGATAAAAGTTGTGGTAAACTTAATAAACATTTTTCATRCATAGTATAAAAATAGAAAAAATGCATTGGAGCAATTTTTTATTTGTTGGAAATAAAACATAAATTTAGTCTTGATTAAAATTTTGATAATTTAGCCCACTGTGGGCTTGTGAAGTAAATGGAGTTTAACAAATAAAAACCAAAATAGCTGCAAAAATAATGAGGTTTCAGATTGGCTAGAATTGTGCAGGCGCGATGATTTGCCCTATGTGGCAGATAAGACTACGCACGTCAACATGTGTGGCAATCAAGTGAATACGAGCCAAATTACCAAATTAACGGTGTACAAGTGGAAGCAAAAAAAAAAAAAAAAAAAAAAAATAGAAACGAAATAACAAAACCTGTAATGAAGAAGAAACTGGCAATACGTCCAATAATGTCGCAGGATAATAATTTTTCGTGTGCCACGGGGCAAGTGCATGTGTTACTTTTAAGCGAAATGGCGAAATGACAGCTGAAGGTTGCTAGAGCGCTTAAATAAGTAAGTTTTTATGCGGGCACTCGCTTCTAGGTGTTTCTGAAGCTGCGAACGCACCAGCAGATGTTTTTGCGGCAAACAACAATATAAGCAACTATATAAGACAAGTAAAAGTTTTTTTCTTGCTTCTGAAAGCCTCACAGCCGCAGTAAATGTGGCGGAAGAACAAACCCTCCCGGTTCGTAAGAAAGTAAGCTGACAATTTAACGTGAAAAATAAGCTGAGCTGATGACGATAATGACGAGCATTATGTTTGAGATGCTGGTTAACAACGTGGCTGAAGTAATGGCCGGCGGGCAACATAATGCAACACATCGCTCAAATTCACACACGAAACTTTCCAGTCGGGGTCCACTAAAAGTCATACTCGCCGGCGGCCACGCAGCTACATAGGTACTTAGGACAATTTACCGAGGGCACATTACACACACACACACACACACACATATATATACATGAGGAGCACATTTGCGTATGTGACACGTAGGCAAATAAAAAAGCTCACGACGCACAAATAAACTCACGTTGCGTGCAAAGCGCAAGTACTTTGGCCATGCACATATAGTATAATATGTATGGGAGCATGTGCCACCGGGTAAGTGTAGCTCAGTAGTTATTTGTGGCATTGTGCGTGGTTGCGACGCATGTGCGGCATGGTCTCATGGGAGAAAGGGCATTTTATGTGCGACAAAAATGTGCCCAAATGGAGTGCCTCATTTTGTTGGGCAATTTTTTTTTCCTTGACAATGCATATAACTGCGGTAGAAAACAAATAAAGTGCTTCGTGCGGTTCATACTCATCTTCGTTAATGCCATTAGATCATTTGTGCTCATGTTCATTTGCTAAAAGATTTAAATGGCCCTGAAAAGATTACGACGACTGCCATGGGATATGTGAAGGCAGTTGTTGGTGTGGTAGCCGCGAAAGACTAGGCAACTAATGATAACTGTTGGTTTGTTAATCAATTGCAAAATTTGTTAAATAAAGTATAGAGAAATACTGACGTTAGTTACAAGCTTTAGTGGCATTGTTGTTTCGTCGCTAAAGTTTTTCAACCACAAATTATCCAACCTGTCAACGATTATTAATTAACGAGTTAGAGACTATATTTTAGTAAGTTTTGCGAGTGTAGTTGTTTTTTTTTTATTATTTGTTACTTTGCTTATATATATACTATATTGAGTGCGCGCATTTTATATTTGTTTCTCCAGTAACATGTTGTTCGGGGTTTAATTGTTTGTGGCTTTTAGTCGTAGATTTGCTCATTGTCTTTAGAAGGTGCGTGGATTGAAGCGTTCAGATCATGGCTTTTGGTTGAAGTTCTGAAGAAGAAAATAGTCTATAAGGAAAAGTAATTTAGTCCACCAAAAAAAAAAAAAAAAAATCGTAGTACAATTTCGGGTACATCAGAGAACCTGCTACTCCAAGGTTGCACCAAAAGTGTGGATTGCGTAATCCCCAAAGTTTGGTGAATTGGTATAACCTATTATATCGCACACTAACTGCAGAAGGGTCACATCTAAAAACAATTTTTTTTAATATATCAATTCGTAATACACTTTTCTACCTACCAAAAAATGTCATCGTCATCAGCATTTCCCTTAACAGAAAAAGCACCGTAAGGTCTACTCTTGTGTTAGTTGTCTCCTCTGTCTCCTGAACATTAACCATTTTTCGAGTTGTACTTCTTTTGTAGTTAGTATGCGATATACTTATACTGATCAAACTTAAACCGGACTGTCAAAAACAAAAAACCGATTTCACATGTTTTAATATCTCAGACGCTAATGGGGATGTGTTTCTTTGAGTTTTTCTGAAACGAACGAATGTAGAGATGATGATTTAGAGCTGAAAATAGTACAGCATAGTTGTTTGTTCAATTTAAAATGCAAACAATACAAATTTATAACTATTCTGAAAATAAAATATTTATATTTTTAAATTTTCAATAATTTATTTGTACGTTAGTAGGGTGATATGTTCTCAGCACAGTTTTGCTTCAGCACCAATTTCGAGAGCAAATTTTTATTTTCGACGAAAAATTTTATTATTAAATATAATTGTTCGATAAATTTCGAGTTACGTGTTTTTGTGAAAGATCACAGCAAATGTGCTTCAATCGCAACAATATCCATGGTAACGCTTAATACCTACCAAGGCTGTTATGAAATGCACCTACATACAGATGTACATATATAAGAGCCATGCCAGAGCACATTTTTCTGCCAACATATTCCTTTGTTGCCTGCAACCAGTAACGGAAGTTTCGTTGAAACTTCTTTCAATGGTTTGCTTAGCGATATTTCCTTTGGTTTTATAGATAGAACACACGCGCTAATCAGTCGAGTGCTCACTTGCTCACTAAACACACACACAGGTACAGCAATATAATCACACATGTGTTTACAAAGGCGTCTTTGTTGCTATGTGTAGCCGGGCGCTTAAACGTTTATACGCAGGTAACGAAGCAGGAAGCAGTTGACAATATCCTTAATGTGACAGTCACTTAGTTGAGTGGCCTTACAAAATGTGCGGATTAAAGATATTAAGCGAACGTCAGAAAGTGAAAGAGCAAATATATGTAAAGAATGGGAGAGAGAATGCAAAAGTTTCATAAACTTGCTCACGTATACAAATGTTATATATGTATGTAGTCAGTTTGCCGGCTTTTCTTGGGGTTCGAATCTTCCTGTCAAGAGGAAAGTKCAAAGTTCCACTTGCAAGACTTTTCTCGAAGATTTCTCAGGTTCTTGCTCTTTTAAAGACAGCTGAAGTGCTTGTGCTTTAACTTATTTGTCACACACACACAGATAATTGATTCATTAAGTCTCGCTTCGCGCGTTGCAGCCAAGATATTGCAACCTTTTCTCTCGTAGAAACTCGACTTTGCCGCCACTTTATTGTATTCGCGTGACGTGGCTGCGTTTCAGTTTTCTTTTTTTGTTGTTTTGCTTCTTCAACATCCTTTTGTTAGGCAATGTTGACAACCTCGTTAGTACCCTGACTGTTATGGTCGTTGTCGTGCTTTCAGTCTTGTCGATATGGGTGTAGGAAGAAATCTATAAAAATTTATTGCACGGAGTTTCAGGGCAAGACGTTGCAATTTGCTAGCATTGTGAACAAATTTAAATTATTCATTAAACTACATTATAATTTTATGTTCAGCCGAAAGCCTATGATGTTAGCGCAGCGTACTTTAGTTTATATAATAATTTGTTTATTATGTAAACTTTAATAAAATAAAAATAAATTTTATGTTCCTGATCTTATTTATTTTCAGTTCTAAATTCATAATACAAATTAGTAGTTACTGTGTCGGAAATCTGATTAAAAWTTTTTTTTTTTATATATTTATACATTTTTATTATAAAATATAATAAATTATTAGATGTAGAAATATTTTTTTCAAAAAACATATAAGTTTATTCGTGTTTCCAATCTCCAGGAGGACCTCCTAAAAGAGTTGTTTGTCAGTTAGCAAGAATGTTCTGTTTAAAAATATCTATAATCTGTAAACCAAACAATTTTGAAAAACATTGAGGTGATTTTTCTTTTATTGCTTGCTCCATCTTAGTCGATTCAACAACAGTGTATCAGTCACTCCTTCTCTACACGTGAAAATTCTTTTCCTCTTGATATTTTTCAACGATAAATTTGCTGAACCAACTTAAAAGATAAGATAGTTAATTCAATTCAAAAATAAAKAATACAGTAAAAACTCTCTTAAATGAACGCCCTATTAAGCGGACATCTCCATTAACCATGACCATTGTTGATGTGTATTGAGTACAATATATTAAGCGGACAACTCTATTAACTGGTCAGARGCGCTGRTAACCAGACATTGAGAATGCAGTCTTAAATTCGTTATTATTTCCAATGAAATTTATTTGTATAAACATATTCAAAATTAGACCTCAAGTGCAATCCCTTAGATTCTTATTCGCTTCTATTCGTAAATAAAATGTTCACTGTATTCAATAGTAATGAATTCAATAGTATAAAATGTATAGCACAGCAACGCAGTGGTTTATTTATAGAAATCGATCTGAAATCGATATTATTATGATAGCTGTCAGAGAGGTGCTCTTCTCCTAAAAATTAACCAGTGTTGTTGAAGTATTTTTTGCATTGAGTCTTCTTCGAAAATCAAGGGCGACTTTTAAGACCACAAATATATAGTGGATGTGGCCCTTTTTCACAATRTGGAAGTTTTAAGGGATGTTGAATATATAGTATAGTTAACTCTCAAGCCTAAAATAGCAGTGATATTATTATAATTGTTGGTGCGCCTTTCATTTCTATTATTTTCTCAATTTTATCATCAGAAAGTTTACTATGTTGGCAACCCAACTTTATTATATTCACAAACATTTTCAATATGTAGCAGAGCTTCTTACTATCTCATTTGAATCGTCTCAAAAGGTTTTAGTTAATGTTTTGGGTGTGCAGCGATACCTTGCTAGACTCGTATCAAAAGACGTGCATTTTTTGCAAAAACGATGTAGAGTWGTGTGGTAGCAAAAGATAATAGCAGAGAACCTTACATTCATCAAACGCATCATTACTGKTGACCASACGTRAGTATATCCAACTATTCAACGATMTAGCAAAGGTTTTGAACGCCTTTATTTTACCACAAACCGAAAACACCACAGTACTCTGAAGACAATGAAAGCCATCCTAACCAAAGCTTAAATCAAGTGTATGAAAAATTGAARTAAACATTGTMATTTTTCAATTGACTCAGGAGCCTATAGCAAAGATTTATTTTAGTATATATGAAATCGATTTTCTGTTTGTTTTGTCAGTCTTGGTCCCATTTGATCAGGTGATTCATTACGTCAAGCCAAAACCTAATCTAAAGAATTTAAGGTATAAAATGAATTTATATACACTGACTTTCAAAATTTCCCGTACAAATAACACTTAAAATGTCAAATWCCATTAAATTTTGTGTGTGTGTTTTTTWAAGTTTAGGATGAAATRKGATTTGCATTAACTAAATACTCAAAAATATTTAGAATTTGAACGAAACCTCGAAACAAAAAGTAATATTTTTGCACAACACATTTACAGCTATGAAAATAAATTTGTTTTCCATAGCTCAGGGCTGCATGACTTCATTGAAACTTGCTTATCTACCTGACACATAAACATATACACATCCAATCAGTTCCAAAGTGCAGGAAAGTTAACTTGAATGATTTACTATGTAGCATTCAACGATACTTAAATAGCACATTGCCAAGCATCCAAAACATATTTGCTCCCAAGATTTATCGCAGTTTTCCCATTTTCCCATTTTCGTGCTTTTTTCCGTATTTGTGTTCGTAAATATGCTCGTTTRTGTTTATTATAAGGCTTTGCAATTTTTGATGAAACCAATGAAATCAATATTTACCAATAGAATATTCAATTCAAAATACCTCTAATCTATTTTCAGCAWACAACAACGACAACAACCTCGACCAGGTGTCATAGAGATGAAGGGATTGAATGCATACATACTTATATGTRTGTATCTGTGTCTGTGAACCAATCGACAGSCATTGAAAGCTGTTAAAAAGCAGATAACTTTTAACAGTAAATTTGCGTCGAAGGCAGCAGCSGCAAAGCTGCACACACACACCCACTCAACTTTTGGACCATCRACTTGACAACAATATTAGCAAAGTGATTTCACTGTGTGAGTGCCAAATATAACTACATGTGATGCAAAATAAAATATTTTGCTTGTGCTTCAGTGTTTATGAAAAATATATAAATATATACATAAATATTTAAATGTCATAAAACATGCAACATCCACRTACATACATACACTTTAGCATATAAATCCTGTGCTTGGATAACAAGTGGCGTTTGCCTAAACTAGGAAGCGTGTGTATGTGTTTGTGAGGGTGGGCAAAATAAAGTGCTATTAACTAGTGGTTAAGTGCGTAAGGCTTTGGCTGCACACTACACACACATCATACAATTGCACATACGCGCGCAGCGAAAAGTGGCGGTGGACCACATGTGTAGCAATGCAAAAATGATTAACGAGCTATAGGCCTAATGCGCCGTAAATCAAAAGAAAGGGAGAAAACTTTAAACGCCGAAACGGCATTCTTCGCAACAGGTCAATAAACCCACAGCAGATGGGCGGGGGCGTATGAGTAACGCTTGATAAGCGTACACTTTAGATTAAGCTGTGTTGGCAGGAGTTTTCATACATGTGCTATGGAGTAGAGCTAACCGTGGCAAAAGCACGTTATGTGCACTTTTAGTGTGAGGCGAGCAGTTCTTTGATAATTATAAAATTTGGTGGAAAATTATTATCATATTCGGAGGCTGTGATGAGCGACTATTGCGCAGATCTTAATTCTAAATTATTGCTGATAAAGTCTCAATGACCAAAATTTAAAAAAAGTAGTGAAATAATAAAACTATTAGCTCATAACCTAAAAATATATGTTGGAATTAAAATTTTTGCGGTGTTTTTATATAACAAGAGAATCATTATTTCGTTAGAAACTACTTTAAATTTTAAACTGCTTTTCATGCTTATGCTAATAAGCGAATACGGTTTGTTCGCGCAACTTTAGACAAATTTAATACTATGATTTAAAATTTATATATATGTATATATATATATGTATATCCTATACTGAATATATGGTAGTCGAAAAAGTCTTTTCGTATTTTAACAATGGATGTCGTTGCAGTCGTATAACTCCAGTGCTATCAATCACATATAGTGATGGAAACGTGAGATTTTAAGCTTCATTTAACCAAAAAAATTAAATTCAGGAAGTTGAAAATAAGTTACAGCTATTCAAAAATTCGTTACATATTTTGAAATTTTTGTATAAAAAGGGAAGAATGCCAATGCTGTATCAGTTCGTGCAGGACAACAATGGCTAGCTCGCTTTCCTTCTGGAAATGGTCGACCTATCGTTGAACAGTTGATAAAATTATGGAAAATATCGACCATATAAGCAGCCACGACATCGCTAAGGAACTGTCATCAAAGGTTTTGAGCCATTTAAAGAAGCCCCATTTTTGGGTATCACATGGGTTGCCTGCGAAAAATTTAATGGACCGAATTAACATCGGGGGATTCTTTGCTGAAACGAAATGAAGTCGAATCATTTCAGAAGCGTATGGTAAAGGAGATTAAAAATGGATCAAATGCGACAATGTTATGTGAAAAAGTTCATGGTCCAAGCGTGGTGAAACTCRACAAGTCGCCTTAAAAGGTTATGCCGACAGTTTGGTGGGACTGGAAAGGTATCATCCACTAYGAGCTGCTCCAGTTTGGTCGAACGATTGATTCTAYATTTTACTGTCAGCAGTTAATAAGATTGAAGCAAGMAAYCGCAWAAAATGGTCAGAACTGATGAACAGAAAGGGCTTCGTCTTCCAYYAGGGCCACACACATCTTTGATGACTCGGCAAAAACTGGGAGAGCTTGGTTGGCAAGTTTTGATGCATCTACCATATAGCCCTCATTTTGCACCATCCGACTATTATTTATTACTGTCAATGCAGAACTCCCTTAATGGAGTAAAGTTGGTTTCAAGACAAGCCTGTGAAAACTACTACTTGTCGCAGTTTTTCGCCGAGAAACCAGAAAAGTTTCGTTATAAATGTAAAACAAAAAAAATAAGTTGAAGTTTGATTAGAAATATGAAAATACTTTTTCGACTACCCTGTATATAGAAATTCGCAAAGCATAGATGTTTTGCTATGAAACTTTTTCGTATATAAATTTTTTAAAGGGCTCCTCAATAGCTCCATAAATCGGTATAAATGGGTGTAAAATTTTTCCAAGGGCCACATAGTATTTGCCTCATACAACATTCTAATTACTTTTTCAGACAATTTAACAACTTCATGTACAAACACACACACGCACACTCAGCAGCTGCGTGCAATTAATTGAAAACAAAAGCCTTTTCAAAAGCTCAAAACGTGACACCTCTGGTTTGGGATTTATAGAAATTAATTTGTTCGATTTTCAATTTCGGTAGACAAACAGAAATAAGTGAATGCCAATAAAACTTTATACAAAATTAAAATACTAGTCAATAAATAAAAGGCAAAAAATATAAAAATGTTTAAATAAAAAAATCAATAGCACTATACAACTTGGAATACAAATAAATTGCAATTTTTCCATTTGTCCACTTTGATGAAAAGCCACAAATTTTCAATGCAAACTAATGGAAAAGAATTTGTGTTGCATGTTGCATGTGGCCAAATAAACGAGATTAAAAGAAATTGTGCAATAATTCGCCTAAACTTAAACAACACACATAAATATACAACGTGCAGAGTGTCAAGCACATATGTATAACACATATGCCTTATAAGTTTATAAATACATAAATGCCGTTGCAGGTAATCGAAAGCGTCAGTGTGTGAAAACAAATAGTGACCAGCAGCACCTGGCTGCAAACAATTTGCATTAGCATACACCGAATGGTGTTAAAACAACAATAGCAATAAAGTAAAAAATTGTGCAAAACCAACAACGGTCAACAATTTCGAGTTGTGCAACTGATATCACAGTGATGCCAATTAGTCAGATTGCCAGCTACTAAACTGCAACGACTGACTTACTGCCTCTGTGCAATCACTTCATACCGACGATATTCGCATTGCAAAGCTTAAATACATAAAATAACGGCGTAAGATACAACAAGACTGGCTGAGTTGCAGGAAAACCTCTAAATTGAATATGGCCAGCGCAGCAAAGCGGTGAGTACAGAAAATTTACAAGTCGGTTTTTTTTTGCAAAACAAAAATAATCACTTCGTGATACAGTTCTTTTTAATTTGAATTATTTCTTACGAAAGGTAGCATATAGTTTCTCAACTGATTATTGAGAAATCTCAACAGTGGAAAGAATAGGCATCGGTATATATACTCATATACTCATGATACTCAATTTTGAAAAATATATTTTAAATTTAGAATAATTCTTAACTATACATTAGAGATGCTGATTTGCAAGTTTCCAGGAGAAAGAAAAAGTCATCCATATTATTTATATTTTCTCTCTTAAAGCTAAATCTGTTTGCACACTTTTTTATATTCTAGAAAGTGATCTACTGCCGCYTAGTAGTATTTTAACAGAGCTGTCGAATATTCCACCTATATTTTTGAGTTTTTCTGTTGTCGACACCACTTGTACACAAAATCTGCGCTATTTGTTTTCATTTAAAATATCACCAACTGATTTCCTTATTTATCAATCACATTATTTACATGAAACTCCTTAAGTACGAGCTACACTCTTGCCTTTCAAAACACACCTGAAAATACGCTGAATTTATCAACAGCGCCATTTGAATTGAAAATCGAGCGTCAACGTTGCAATCGAAGCTTTTTTCCTTTTTTACTAAGAGCTCCAATATTATTGCTTTTTAGCAAGTTTATTGCTTTAACGTTTTTGCTTATCATTCTTTTCTTGCATTTGGCTTACAATGTGGAAAGGCGAGAGATTTTCGCAATAACAATTTTTTAATAAAAACTTTTCAACTTGCATATGTATTATTTGCGAGAAATATATTCGATATATTGCATTTAMAGATATTTACATACATATATATATTTATGCATAATATCTGACTCAGCATGCAAACAAAYATAACYCTTGAACTGTATKGARTTGACTTGAAGTGGCARCACTTCAGACAAGACTTTATTTGCTTAAAGTTCAGTGAAGTGCTCTTTGAGAATTTCAATAGTTTTCGCCGGAAATACACTTATATATATTTTCTGTTGCGATTAGTGAATAATATTGGTACTTAGTGCGACTCAGGAAGACTGGAAAGCTTTATTGATACGTGACTTGAAATTAGGCTGATGTCGGTGSAAGTATATAAATAGCGCTCAAAAACAGCTTATAACACTATTTAATTGCTGAGAGTACTTCAAATTCATAAATATCAGGGGCGAAATGAAAAGCTATTAACGAGGTCATGAAATTCTGGAAAATTATTGAAGAAAAYATTAGGTACTGTATTTTAAGAAGAATAATTTAATGTATAGGCAAGGTAAGCTTGTGTGAGTATACGAAACTGTGAAAGCGTTTTGCATCTAATCAAATTTCACTCGGACTAGTCGATCGGAAGCGATATTAATCTTCTTGTTGTTTTTTTTTTTTTGTGCGTGAAGTTTATCTCAATCAGTCAATTAATGTGAATTTGTCAGCTCTTTGCTAACTACGGGAAGATKTGACTGTAGAAATATCAAGAACAACAGAAACAATTAGTGCTGAAAAATATTTTTGAAAAATGAAAAAGTGACTATGTTTTTCAATTTAAACTCCTACTCTCTTAGTATCTGACTTCCAATGTCCAAAATGTCACTTTAATTCACGTTCCAAAACTACACGTTTTCTGCAGTATATACATCTATCCTTTTCAGAATTGGTTAAAGCGTTTAAGCATGGTTATCTATGTAATCGCGTTATTACGGCAGCCCCGACTCGCCGAAGCACGAAAACCGACACACACGCCATCGCAAAAGTAACGATTAGCATTCAAACGATTGTGTTTCTATTGTCAGTGAGCGTAATTCAACAAACGACTCTTTGAATCGCACCAACAAATGCATAGTTCCACGCGCGGAACACAGTCGTATGCAAGGCACACATACGCACATGCAAGGCGCTTTCATCGCTTTTCTCACTTTGTTGACTGGCGCTTAAGTCGGAATTAGCATTTAAAGTGGTTAGCGGCTTTTTGCCTGCTTATTCCCTTGCTTGCATTTTCGTTTGGCCAYCGCGTTCGCGCCTCTTTTTGTGTTCCTGTGGCTACGCGGCTGAAGTGGCAGCCAAAATTAGTTGCGCTTCGGTTCGAACATTTGTTTTTATTTTTTTTTTTTTTTGCCGGACAAAATTCATTTCCACTACTTTCAATGGCTGCGCGGCAAAGTTTGAGTGTAGCAGTTATTGGAATTTAAGGGCTGCCAAGAATTGCTATTATGTAAATGGCGCATTTTCAGGGATTTGCTGGAGTTTGTTGTTTGGCGAAAATTAGTGCGAGRTTTTACTCCAGTCCTAAGTGAAGCTGGTTCTCAGATCATTTATTTTATGGAATAGTTAGTTTTTAATTGCTTGCAGTGACTTGGCAACAATTTGTTTTTAAATGTACCAATGCCTTGTGAAAGTTGTCTGGTTTAAAGTGAAGCAATAATTATATAAATCCGAAAAGATTTTCTCACAAAATGCARTCTTTTGGTCTTAGTAATAAAACAGTAAATTTTCCTGTACTACACGACCGCTCTAAATTTGCTGCAAAGAATTGCTCCYATCACACAACTGTTCAGCTTCGTGGTCTATAACTCGATTGTTGCTGTTGTTGTATACATTAACTCATATCAACTTAAGCTGTTTTTGCATGCTGTATCAAAAATTAAAAACAAAAAAAGTTGCCTTTTTTTTGCCACGGAGGATTTGTATAGCAACAAAGAAAAAAAAAAAAWTCATAAGGSKTATACTTCTTTGGAAATTTTKAAAAATTATYTCTTTTTRTTTTTTTGCAATTTGAGTTACTGTCTACTAATATATAGCCTCGAAGTTCTACTCGTATCAGCTCCCAGTTTATCTTACTTTGYCAAAGGGACAACTGGTCTAAATCGGTTTCCAGCCAGCGTTTTTTGGGAGCTATTGTCGAATGAAGTTTAATGAGATGATTTTTGATGTTCTATTGATAATTTGTCAAAATCGGTCAGATCGGATAACCATATCACATATCTCCCATATAACCGCTTATTCAAATTTGAATAATGAATGAGACGGTAATTCCTTACGACAATTTTTATCCTTTCCGAAGATTGCCAATTTTTTTGCTGTCACACTGGCTGTGCCATCAGCCGAGCTTAAAAGCCCTTATTATAAATTATAAAATAATTTTATTGTTGACATATTACTAGCTATTTACTAGATGCGAAGTTATGACTTTCAAAACTCAATATTCTGATTGACTTCATTTCAGGTCAGCTATTTAACAGATACTACTGTCTGCATCGATTTCGTCTTTGAATATGAGATGTAGTTGCACATATTATACACATATGTACATGTAGCATAAATGTATATGTGCAGTCACAATTAGCACTGGAATGCAAACACGTACGATCCTATTAAAAAAATGACTTTCTGCATTAAAAACTTTATGCCCACAGCAGTTTTTGTTTATGCCACGATTGCCCTATTTTTAAAAATATCGCGCATCGATGCCAGACATATGTAAATGCATAAATATACAACATACATACATACATATGCATATGTGTATGGAAGTGAAACTTTTTGCGCCAAACTATTCGTTTGGAAAAGCATTTTCATATGTTTTGGGCTAAGAACTAATTAGTTTATTCAATTGCAGCTTAGTAACGGCATATAATGTGGAGTAAAAGAGAGAATAASAAAAAAGCTGGCAAAGTGATAAAGTTTTAGATGCACATGMTGCATATCTACGCTTTTTCCTGAGACAGTTGAACTTTTACTCTAATTTCGCAGTTGCTCTTCGTTTCGCCTACGCAGCGCTCGGCTGCTAAGTCGGCGCGGCATCTTCCACCTCAACAGGCGAAATTATTTTCGAAAAAAGTTTTTGCCACTACTTTCAATCTCTCAGCGCGTTTTGACTGCGTTCATTTACACAAGTACATATGCCTACGAATACTYTCGCAACCACTGTGCGACCACCACCCGCCTGTCGGCAGGCGTGCAGGCAGCGTATGACAAATAKGAATTGCAAATCTGCATTTTGGCGCTTAGCCAGTAATTCTGAATTCACTCAGAATTGTCATTATTCATTAATTGCGCTTGCATCTAGCGAGCGCGTAAGTATTTACTTGCATGTGAGTGTGCGAATGCGCGGAAAGGACAATATTTCAAGTGTTTGTTGCAGACACATATATTCTTTCGTAAARGCCGAATGCACTAGAAACAGATTTTATCATGTCATTTTGTTAATTGTTTTTTTTTCAGTGTAATGTTGCAGTGATTAGGAAAGGAAATGGATGTAAGCTATGTATGTCTATGGAAATGAGCTTTTAGGTTAATGTTGACGATTTGGCGCAGATTTGTGTAATCACTAACCCTTGTTATTAATATTGGCAGGACAGTTTTCCAACATTCTAAATAAGAAAGAAGCAAAATTGTTTGAAAAAGGAAAGTATCATTAAGATATCCAAGAAAATATTGTGAAACAAGCTTGTTTTAGAAAAGTATATATATTGAAAGAGTAATCACGGAAAAAATATTTAACATTCGTAATGCCTAATATGTTCGTCACAAATCACTTCATTAAAGAACAAATTAAATACACAGTAAAATTAAAAAAAAAAAGTTAATATATTTTGTTATCCAAGCGACAGCGTGAAAAAAAGTCCTCCACTGCTGCAGTGATTTTGGATTTCTCCATTAATGCAACATATAAAAAATTCTCTGGTAAAAAATACTGTTTGATAACTTACGGGTGGGGGCATTTAAAAATGGAAGACTGTAACTCAAAAGGTTTTTGGAATTTGGCACACATCCGCATGTTATTAAAATCCTTGTTACAACTTTGGTTAGGCATATATTAGTATACGGCTCTGTGTCAAAGACCCTAAATACCGAATCCAAAAGTCAGAGTCCTTTCGAAAGCAATTTTGTCGTAGGTTACTTTTGATGCGATTCTAGGGGCTTTCGTTTTTCTTATATAGTCATTTATTACTGCCCCGTAGGGAAATATTTTTCCCAAACATTTTCTTTGCATTTTCTGTTCTCTTATGTCCGTAGAATTAATGTAGAAATCCACTTTACCATTGGAAGGTTTCGAAAAAGGCCCAAAATTAATAGTACCGCTCGACGTTCGGAGCGCTCGGAATGCACACCTCAAACTTTAAACGCGTTTTTCTTAAAACAGACTTTTTCAAACTGGCGGACATTACTCCGGTCGAACTACTCAACCGACATGCTTAATTTTTTTTAATGTTTACAAAACGGCTGGAAATCGTCCCTATATTTTTAATTATTTATGGACAATGTTATGACAAAATTTATGTATAAAAACATGGGGAAAATTAAAAGAAAAACGTTAATTACTGTTTTATTAATCAATGTTTTTCATGATTCTAATAGGGATGATAACCATTCACATACTTTTTAGAATAAATTAAGTTTTCGTGTTTCAGATGATCCAAACGTGAGAAATCATGTCCGCCAGTGAAAAAACGCATCTCATTCACCCTGCCATTTCTCCTACAGATGTTATCGAAAAATTCCGATATACCTCATGATATGTGAAAAAAGTTCTATTGTAGAATAAAAATTTCTATAAAAAAGTAAAAAAAAGAAAAAAAAAACATGTCAGATTGCCCTACTGACCCCTTAAAACTTAAAAATTTTAACTGCCTAGTAGTAGGGGAATATTAAAAAAAAGAAGTTCTGCATCTCACGTGTTGAACTAGTGTCAACTGGTAATTTCACAGAAATAAAAAGATTGACCACTTCGAATTTCGGGGTAAGCTTTTCGAAATTTGTGTAGTTCTCGCAGTCAACAGTGAATGGCTTGAATTCGGGTGGGAAATCGGCAAATATAGCCAATTCTTGTATGCTAAATAAAAATATATATGCGTAAAATTTTTTATACTTCAGTCTTTCTACACTTTACGTCCACAGCTCATACGAGGATCATGACAGAATCTGAATCCATTTTGCTTCAAGAGTAGAAATAGATGTAAAGGTTTTGATTTTGGTTTAGGTAATGCACACACCTCAGATGATCTTTTTCTCGTAGAAACTGCTGTAATCTCTCATTGTTCGTTATGAAGCTAAATAATAAGCAAAACGTTCTGYTCTAGRTCGAACTTTGAAACCTTTTTGTTGAGCATGACTCATGCGGGACAAATTTTAACCAATACAGTAACCTTGGTGAGCCTGGTAAAGTTCAATGGCCGCCAAGAGATCCCCAAATGCAGAATATGTTAAACAAAAGGTCATAAATTTGCTGCCAATGCTCAAAAAGCTGGTAAGCACTAAACAAACACGAAATATTATGACAAGACTTGGAAGCAAAAATGAATGCGAAATTATTTAGTTGAAAACACACACAACTTATGAGACTACGCACATAATTTCGTGTCGCCGACCAACAGGCAACAGCCACCAGCCGCCAGCATGACACACCTTCATGTGTTGTGATGTCACCGACAAAAACAAAAGCGCATGCAATGCACAGCAAGTGGNAAAAAAAAAAAGTTAATATATTTTGTTATCCAAGCGACAGCGTGAAAAAAAGTCCTCCACTGCTGCAGTGATTTTGGATTTCTCCATTAATGCAACATATAAAAAATTCTCTGGTAAAAAATACTGTTTGATAACTTACGGGTGGGGGCATTTAAAAATGGAAGACTGTAACTCAAAAGGTTTTTGGAATTTGGCACACATCCGCATGTTATTTAAATCCTTGTTACAACTTTGGTTAGGCATATATTAGTATACGGCTCTGTGTCAAAGACCCTAAATACCGAATCCAAAAGTCAGAGTCCTTTCGAAAGCAATTTTGTCGTAGGTTACTTTTGATGCGATTCTAGGGGCTTTCGTTTTTCTTATATAGTCATTTATTACTGCCCCGTAGGGAAATATTTTTCCCAAACATTTTCTTTGCATTTTCTGTTCTCTTATGTCCGTAGAATTAATGTAGAAATCCACTTTACCATTGGAAGGTTTCGAAAAAGGCCCAAAATTAATAGTACCGCTCGACGTTCGGAGCGCTCGGAATGCACACCTGAAACGGTTTTCTCAAAACAGACTTTTTCACACTGGCGAACATTACTCCGGTCGAACTACTCAACCGACATGCTTAATTTTTTTAATGTTTACAAATCGGCTGGAAATCGTCCCTATATTTTTAATTATTTATTTACAATGTTATGACAAAATTTATGTATAAAAACATGGGGAAAATTAAAAGAAAAACGTTAATTACTGTTTTATTAATCAATGTTTTTCATGATTCTAATAGGGATGATAACCATTCACATACTTTTTAGAATAAATTAAGTTTTCGTGTTTCAGATGATCCAAACGTGAGAAATCATGTCCGCCAGTGAAAAAACGCATCTCATTCACCTTGCCATTTCTCCGACAGATGTCATCGAAAAATTCCGATATACCTCATGATATGTGAAAAAAGTTCTATTGTAGAATAAAAATTTCTATAAAAAAGTAAAAAAAAGAAAAAAAAAACATGTCAGATTGCCCTACTGACCCCTTAAAACTTAAAAATTTTAACTGCCTAGTAGTAGGGGAATATTAAAAAAAAGAAGTTCTGCATCTCACGTGTTGAACTAGTGTCAACTGGTAATTTCACAGAAATAAAAAGATTGACCACTTCGAATTTCGGGGTAAGCTTTTCGAAATTTGTGTAGTTCTCGCAGTCAACAGTGAATGGCTTGAATTCGGGTGGGAAATCGGCAAATATAGCCAATTCTTGTATGCTAAATAAAAATATATATGCGTAAAATTTTTTATACTTCAGTCTTTCTACACTTTACGTCCACAGCTCATACGAGGATCATGACAGAATCTGAATCCATTTTGCTTCAAGAGTAGAAATAGATGTAAAGGTTTTGATTTTGGTTTAGGTAATGCACACACCTCAGATGATCTTTTTCTCGTAGAAACTGCTGTAATCTCTCATTGTTCGTTATGAAGCTAAATAATAAGCAAAACGTTCTGYTCTAGRTCGAACTTTGAAACCTTTTTGTTGAGCATGACTCATGCGGGACAAATTTTAACCAATACAGTAACCTTGGTGAGCCTGGTAAAGTTCAATGGCCGCCAAGAGATCCCCAAATGCAGAATATGTTAAACAAAAGGTCATAAATTTGCTGCCAATGCTCAAAAAGCTGGTAAGCACTAAGCAAACACGAAATATTACGAGAAGACTTGGAAGCAAAAATGAATGCGAAATTATTTAGTTGAAAACACACACAACTTATGAGACTACGCACATAATTTCGTGTCGCCGACCAACAGGCAACAGCCACCAGCCGCCAGCCGCCAGCATGACACACCTTCATGTGTTGTGATGTCACCGACAAAAACAAAAGCGCATGCAACGCACAGCAAGTGGCCGACAGACAATAAACGTGTCAACGGCACACTGCAGCCCACCGCATTAGTGAAGCCAAAGCCAAAGCGAAGTGAAATTAAACGAAAAAAGAGATGCATGCAAATTAAAAAGTAAAAGAAAATATTAAAAAGCATTTCGTTGAACTCATTTRAACGGCAACATGTTGCACATGATTGCGTTGCAGCACAGCGACGTCTTCGAATATGATTACAAACAGCTGTACGTGCTTATGCAAGTGTATAAATATGTTTGTGGGTGTGTGTGGATGTCTGCTAGTGGGTGCGCTTGTGTGCGCCAGTGGAGCGCGGCGTCGACGYCAGTCAAGTGCAGCAACGCAGACTGAAAGAATTAAGCAGACAGACAGACAGACTGTTGAGGGAGCWTRTGCACAACACACGTACTGGCATCCGKGTATTCAAACCGAGGGGAGCGTGAATCACATGTATGGCAGRCGATGACGAAGGCAAGTGCAGAGACAGMCAGCTCTCTCAAARACACACTTGAAGAAATGATACTTGCAGTTATGACTATGCGGGCGTGTTGTTGCTGTGGTTGTTAGCATTATTGCTATCGCATTTTATGTACAACTTACTGCTGCTACTATGCTCATGATTTCTGGTCTTGTTCTTGCTTTTATTTTTGTTTCGTTGCTGATGTTGATGATGCGCCTGGTGATTAGAGCGCTGATGGAGGCGCTGATGAACGACGACAGAGATGGACGTGTTTTGCTGCTCACATTAGGGGCGAAAATTGTTTTAGTGCAAAAGAAAAAACACCAAAAACAGCGACAGAAATATTACTTGGTTTTCTGCCTGCTGTTATGTTGTTGATGACTGCATGCAACACTGCGTTGCGCTGCGCGTTGGTAAAGTGGCACACGCGCAATCAGTGGTGACGCCGCTGCCATCACCCAAAATATTACATTTTTCTAGTGGCACACACCAACAACTATATAGCATATGTGCAAGTGTGCAATTATGCGTATAAATTATGATGAGGCGTGGAGGGAGGCTCGGCGTGCAGAGATCGCCGCAGTAGGAAAGTATTAAAAATGGCATCGCTGATAGCGCAAATAAAGTGGAAAATGTGAGTCAAGCTATTTCGGGAACACGCTGGCAGTTGCAGCTTGATTCTCGCTACGCTGTGGCAAATACCGCATTGCAACACAGATAACCYAACCCAACAATACTTCTGTTTGTTTACGCTGCAGTTGCTTTAGTAATTAGACAGCAGAAATTGGCTTTTCAGATCAAATTTCAAAGGTTGGGACACGTGGGCTGCGAGGAGTGGTCCACAACACTTTCAAAAAAATAATAGTTTTTTTATTCTGAACTAGTAAACAAAAATATTTCTGCATACTTTCTGGCTTCGCTTTTTAATATTTACCCACCATTTATTTTAACCTAGCCAAATATGAATTTTAAGTCTAAGTATTTTTCTCAACATCACACAAGCTTCGCGGGRGTTTCTGAAATATTGCAAAAAATTTAGTTTCTAAGAAGCAAGGAATATTTAAGTTCGGTTTTTGCAACTTGCCAGGATGAAAGCCATCAGATGCATAAAGTTCGTAAGTTACATGGGTTTTGGGCAATTTCCAACCGATTTTTTTTATTTATTTAATCATAAAGATACACTGTTATGAGTAAACCATGCTCTCTCATTTTCATTGAGATAACTCACATGTTGGYCGATATCCGAAATATAAGTCAGCAGGATTCCGTTTTGATCTGATTTGGACAGTTTTTGGTCATCAGGTGGTAGCCCTTAGAGGCTTTATTCGCGTAGTCCTGAGATGTTATGCTGCTACTCTCATTGCTCACTTTTGACCTCGGCTCCTATAAAGCCCTCTCATATCATTACTGGTGTAAAACTTAACGTTTCTGGCGTGTTTATTTATTATTTTATCGCACTTAAGGAGTTATGGGTTATCACCCATTTTCATAATTTTCACAGTATCGGAAATAAAGTACTTAAGGTTTATGTCCTGAGCGATTTGACTGTTGTATCTTAAGTGGTTATCCAGATATGCACTTCAAATATCGGTACTAAGCCCATATTTTATTTAAGGCGCCCTTGCTATAACCCTATATTTATTTCGATTATTTTTAGGTGATACAAACAACCGTTAGGTGAACAAAATTATGAGATTATACTCTGTAGCAATGTATTGCTAGAGTAAAAAAACGTGATGTTGTTGTTTTTTGTCAGTTTGGGCCTTAATTCATCAGATGGCTTATWGATCTAAAAAAGAACTTTTTTCGCCTAAAAAGTTAGAGGCGTTTTTAGAGCTTCGCTTTTTAGATTCAAAGCTTTTTGCGAGATTAAGAAATAGTTGTTGTAACGAGTATTCTTCAGTTTTCAGCATGTCTGCATCAACTTAAGTTCATACTTTTGTCTGTTTAAAACTAGTATGGCTGTCAGCAAACATCTTTAGTGCTGCACCCATATTTTAGAAATGTTTTTGGAAAATTTTAACGAATGACTTACTCATGATTTATTCTCTGACTTTTAGAGTTCTTGAAAGATTAAATCAATGAATACGTTACTACTGACCACCCTCTCCTTTCCTGAGGCTTATTTAAACTGCAAACTATTAGAATAATCTTGAAATCGTCTCATATGATGTTTAGCTTGTAAATTTAATAAAAACTCGTTTCCTCTTACCTTTTTTTAGACCTGCCACATGCCGTTTTGTTTGGTGTGGCGCTTCAAGTGGCGCYCAATACGGCAATGCAGCAAATTTTTTGTCACAGAAAGATTGTTTCATATTGTTGTTGTTGCTATTATTACAGCTTGTAGCATTCATTGCCTTTTCAAGCGCGTCAACCGCAACGCCCCAACAACGCAACGGTGCAGCACAAAAACCACTGGCGCTTGCCATTTATGAGAATATGAGAGCGCCACTTCCATACATATAATTACATACACACACATGCACACCTATAAGCAGTTATGTACATGGAAGCCTTGCCATGCTTTCCAACGAATTCCATTTGCTTTTTATTTTTCTTAAGTCTTTGGAAGAATGTGCAATTTGTAGTATGGTGCACACTTGCCACAACTATGTGTGTGTGCATATGTGAGCCATGATTTTTGTTGCTTGCAACATAACTGCACGTCATAATGCGGCATAAACACAACAACACTGTGACATATTTTGACTACTGCCCACTTTTTCTTGCTTTCCGTAGAACATTTTTTTTGATTTAATGCGTTTGGAGTGACATTTTCGCAATGTAACGGCATGCAAACAAAAAAAAAAAAATAGGAAACTGCAATTAAAAGGCATCTAAACAGAAAGCCGCAGGCGTTTTAAGTATTTTGGTAAACCCAATAAATACAGTTTACCTATTCAAGCCCATAAATTTTCATTTTAATTAGCTCAACAGATTACATTTATCACGCTTTGTTAAAACTCGCTGAGTTAATTAACGAGATCGCCCACTTCAATTTACATGCGTGCTGAAGATTTTTATTAGTGTGAGAAACTTCCGTCGATACTTTCTTGCTTTCCCATTTAAGTTAAAGCTGAGTTATTATCATTTTTAGTGTTTTGCCTTTTTTTCATTTATACCAGGCCAGAAATAGTTTTTCTTACTCACTTGACTTAATCTAATCTTGCTCAACCTATGAGGTATGCCTTAAGACAGACAGCGAAATTTTACGAAAGTCAACATATGCTTGAACATTTATCATCTGCAACCTCAGCCTTAACCTAATCAAGGGCATAAAACAGTGTAGTAGAACTCTTCCACCCTTTTTAACTTTTTATAGAACTTTAAACACGACCACTAGTCCTTAAAAATATGACTTTTAAGGTGGTTTTAATCATTTATGAAGATTATATTTAAAGTGCAGATGCTGCCATATCTAATACTTGATGTGCTATCTAGGTATTTCAGAGAGAAATTCACATCAATACGAGCTGATAATGTATTATAGTCTATGTATTACTTTCTCTCGTTGTATCATAAATCCAAATTAAATACTTTGTTTAACGAAACCATTTATTTAAATTATTAGTCCAATTCATTACCTGGTCAAACTTGGCATACAGTGCGGTACTTTTATAAACACTGGAAAAGTGYTCCCAGTTTGAGAGATTGACCTTCTCATAAAAAACGTCTTCTTACTTATCTCACTGATACTGAGAAAAGTTCTCTTATCGCACCAGCTTCTTTCGTAATAATGGCGATACTTTCAGTTTGAGAGATTGACCTTCTCATAAACAACGCCTTCTTACTTGCCACTGATACTGAGAAAAGTTCTCTTATCGCACCAGCTTCTTTCGTAATAATGACGATACTTTCAAAAGAACAAGCTTGAGTCAGGGTGACTCTCTTTCGTAACGGTGATATATTCTAATGGTGTCAAGATTAGGTTCAACACGAGTACCAATGTTCTCAGAAATATATATTGTTGATTTCAAGGAATGCCATGTGATAATGCCAGAAACTGGCGTTGCTTCCTCAGAAAAAGCGGTACTAAGTTTTCAGTCTGCCTAGTACTTATGCTTAAAGAAATCAAGGCCGGTTAAAGGTGATGATGTCCGCATGAAACGAAATAATTCTCACCTGCGCTACAAAGTCTCAGTGGTCAGATTTATTTACTGGTGATTTGATTCAGTAATTTATTAGGCAAAATAAAAAAAAAAAAATCTCGAGGAAAACAAGAGCAGACTTGTATTCGCTTTATTTTGTTTCGATTTTTTTTTACCGAGTTTAGTAATGTACTCTCAAAGCTGCTCAATAATACTTAAAAATTCTAACAATTGAAATAAATACGATCTTATCATATTGGACCCACACTGACCAAACAAAATAACATTTTCATGGTTTTAATAAACAAATTTATTATCGTTTTCAAAATACGATCCTGATGCAAACGTGTCAACGAATAATACAATCTTCCATGCGCTTGGTATTTCAATTGCGGCTCATTTATAGGCTGTTTCGAGGTCAAATTCATAAGTTTGTAAATGTACGGTCTTCAGCATTTTTGTTGATCATACTTTTTCAGGCTCTACTCGACGGCGTTTTTGCAAAAGATTAAAAAACTCGATTTAGGAGGAGTGATTCCATTGAGAACCCAAAATTTCCAAAACGAGTTGTTCAGTTTTTTCTTGGTAAAATTAGCCAGGTAAACACATTATTTGAAATATAGAGATCATACTTAACCAAAAAAGAAAAAAGAAAAATTGTATCGATTAGGTTTGCATACGTAACTTGTAGAAAAAGGGRTATTTATTTCTTGTGCATAATTGAATATTGCCTGTGTGTATTTATCTCAACGTTTTTAGGATTTTTTAGTTTGTAATAATAGCAAGTGATCCCGAGTTGCGAAATTATTAAACACATATGTGACCTGCTTATAAAAATATTTGAACACTGGAAAATATGCACTTCACTTAATACCCCCATAACTACACAAAATATTAAATAACTTCCATGTGTTCAACGCAGCTCTTCCGCCAAGGTCTGGCAGAGGGATTAAAATTTCAACGGCCAAGTTATTTTGCATACAATTTCAATTAAATACACATACGTAAGCGGACAGAGAGARRACAAGCATTTCACGCTGTAATATTTCAGCGATTGCGCACGCATGCGCAAAACCTGTCACATGTGCAGAGTGCCGATATGGGGGGCGGAGTGGCGCGCAAAMTCGCATTTCAGCCATGTAGTAGGTATGTGAGCGCTTACAAATATTATGAATGAGCTTTGGTCRGAGATACGCACTTTGCTGCGCCATCGCATGCGTGCCACAAATGTATTGGCCTCTGTAGCTGCACTATTTGCACGTTTTGCATGCTAAATGAACAGACGCGCGCGTTCGCTCAACTAATTACWGCAAATGAACGGCAATCAGCCGCGCCGTACGCAAAAGCACAAGCGTGCGGACGCGCACACCAAACGGTCGGCCGGCCGTACGACCATTGGCGGCAAGTGGCTGGTCTGCAACAAACTTGTACGGTCACACGGACAGACAGTGGCTGAACACAGAATTTATAGCTCGCAATGTAAAACAGGCAGCTTGAATGCCTGAATGCTTCATGGCGCTGCGTTGTTGCTGCCTTTGTTTTTTGATTTTTGCTTTTACTGGCTTTATTGCCGGTTGTCTGCTTGGCTTTGTTGTCTTCTCAGCACATTTTGTGGTTTTTGAAAAAAATTATTGAATTCGCGCACCCATGCCTCATGCATGCGTTGCTGCGTTGCACATGCAGCTGCTTWAGTACAATGATTTATGTTGCTGGGGGGCAATGAGCCGGAGTCTTGCTTGCCGAATGCCTGAACGATTGGCTGTCGTCTCTTCTGTTTTGATTGTTTCGACTGTTTGTCATCACTATATGGGTAGATAGGTGCGTGTCTAAGTTTTTTGCTGTCCAACACCATTCATGTTGGTTCGAAGCAACTTCGCGAAAAGCGAGGCTTTCAATCCTCGGTGCTTGGAAAGCTTTTCACGTAGTAATTAGTTAATATTGTAAATCGCTAATATTGTAAAAAAAAATTTTTTTTGTTATAAAAGGTTTGTTTTATGTTGATAGTCTGAGTTTCTAAACAGTAAATGATAGATAGAAATGATGATTATATAATYTCTTTTCCATATATTTACAAAAAAAAAGGGCACTTCTTAATCTTATACCCACCTAAGAACAATATTTTGGTGTAACTCAGACTGCAGAAGAGAGTTGCAGTTTGATTAAACCACAMAATTTTGTTGGCCAGAGAGATATTCAAGACCAGAAATCATTGCTGAACAATCGCATGAAAAGGGATGCAAAATAAATTTTTATACGCTCTATGGCTAAATACTCCGATCTCAGAATACGCTCATTAAAAAAAGAATACGTCATTGAGTCTTATATGTTGTTTCAGTATTCTGTTTCCAAGGCCAATTTGGCCATTCCGGTGATCAAAAAACGATCAAATAATTGTTGGATTTTCTATGGCATTAAGAGTGAAGACAATATCGATCTATTTTTCGCAGAAAAGAAAGCCTTCAGGGCATTCGCAGTTTTAAAGAATCATAACACTTTTATTAACAGGAACTTAAAGGAACCCATTGGGACGGGTTTTTTAAGAATGTCGCATTATATAAGAATAATCCATTCACTCTAGAAACTCGGCAACTGTGTTCAATTAACGAACAACAGCACAATTAATTTAGAAGAAATAATATAACGGGATAGATAAATCTTTGTACGAAAAGTGCCTTTGATGTATGCCACCTTGTGACCAACACTTATTCAAATCGAACAAAAACTGTTCCAGCCTCCATAGACCGGATATGTGGACCCCAGTCCCTATAAATGTGAGAGATTTATAATAGAAAGTCGGAAAGAATCATTTGAATCAGGTCAATACTTCCCTTAGCCCATACTTTTAATATTCAGATTTTCGAACTTCGACTTTATGCTTCATATCGGCCAATATGTGGGGATTCTCAATGAAAATGAGATAACACTCTTTAATAAAAAAATCTGCAAATTGATAAAGTCGTGTTAAAATTGTCCGTATATAACTAATAATATAATTTTCGAACATCTGCATGTGATCCTTGCAAATTATACGGAAATAAAATGTTCGAATACCCTCGAACTTAGCTAATCCTCACTGGTTTAAGATAGGTTCAAGAACCCAGCTTTTGAATTCGCACTGGCCTATGTTCTTATATAAAGAGATTGTTCAAAAATATAGAGCACAACTATTTGTGTTTCGAAATTTTAAAAGA